>NW_026114609.1:4599067-4726778 GCF_025201925.1 Gopherus flavomarginatus | reverse complement strand
CTGCCCCCCCTCATTGAAGCAGGTGTGCAGGTTAATGGCCTGGGAACTGCAGAGTGGCAGTGGACATGGGGCTGGTTAAAAGCAGAGCAGGGGCTGACTGGGTAAGGTCTGGCTGCAGGCAGGCAAGGGGTGCAGGGCTGGCTGGAAACAGGGGAGTGTGGGCAGGCTGGCTTCAGGCAGGCCGCAGGGGGTGCAGCAGGGGTTGGCAGGGCTGGAGACAGGAGTATGGGACTGGTGGCGTCAGGTAGGGGGGTGCAGCAGGGGTGGCTGGAGACAGGGCAGGGCGGACAGTGCAGGGCTGGTGCGGGCAGGGGGTGTGTGGCAAGGGGTTGGCTGGAGAGAAGGCAGGGGGTTTGGTGGGGTTGGCTGTGGGCAGGGGGTGCAGAGCTGGCTGCAGGCAGCGGGGGGTGGGGCTGGTGCGGGCAGGGCAGGGGGTGCAGCAGAGGCAGCAGGAGCCCTGGCCCTTTAAATAGCTGCAAGCCCCCCGCTATCCCAGGGCTCTGGGGCTATTTAAAGGCCTGGGGCTCTCCTGCTTCTACCCCGCCCCAGACTTTTAAATAGCTGTGGAGAGCCCTGGGAATGCCATGGGGGCGGCGGAGCTCCGGCGGCTATTTAAAGGATGGGGTGGCAGAGGCAGCTGGAGCCCGGCCCTTAAATAGCTCCCAGAGCCCCCTGCTACCCCAGGGCTTCTGGGGGCTATTTAAAGGGCCCGGAGCTCCAGCCGGGGCATGGGGCTTGCGGCGCTCGGGCCGGAGCTCCAACCAGGGGGCACGGGGCTTGTCGCGCTCTGGCCGGAGGTCCAGATGGGGCCACGGGGCTTGAGGTGCTTCGGGCCAGAGCTCCAGCCGGGCCGCGGAGCTTTCGGTGCTCCGGCCAGAGCTCCAGCTGAGAGAGCAGGGCTGTGGGGCAGCCACGCTCCCGCCGGCACTTTGGTCAGGGGAACGGGGCCATGGAAACCCCGGAGCAGACCTGCAGCCGGGGTAAGTAAAAAAAAAATTTAAAAGGCGCCTAAAGCGTGGGGCCCTCTTAGGCGCGGGGCCCGATTCCCAGGAATCAGGCAAATCGGCCTAAAGCCGGCCCTGCTGATGGTTAGGATTCTTGCTGCTTCACCTGCTGGCCACAGGCTTGGCTCTTGTGCTTCCTACCAAACGTTTCCTCTGGCCCACATGGCGCTTGAAGAAAGGAGTGCCAGGGCTGGGATTAATAGTCAGGGCTTGGCAGGAGGGAGGAAGAGTCCCAGGCTGGAGCCCCACACACCTTCCCTCCTCTGGGCACCTAGAGCAGAGGCAGCCCAGCTCTGTCTTCTGGATACCTCAGCAGAGTAGGTGAGTTCATGTAAATACAGTCTGGTCCCAAAGCCTCCTCCCAACCCTGGTCATCAGTAGCTGCAAGGGAGAGCTCATTCACACCTCGCTTACAAATCATCATTTGAAATTCTAAGGTTGGACAACACTGCAGAAGCCAATACACCGACATTGTCAGCAAACACAACAGCTGGGTGAGGAAACTTGGCTTTGTCCAGACTTTCCAAACCTATTTTACTTTCTCAGGTACAAGTAGTTTTCAGACGTTGTATCTGCTTTTAAAGTGTGTGTTAATGTTTCCATTTCCATTCAAATTTGCAACCAATGACAACATTGGCAGCGCTGCATGTAACTAGCTGATCACTGAGGGAGGGGGTGTTGGGGAAATTCGGGGAAGGGAGTGCACAGCCCCCTGACTAGGGGGCGTATAGGGAATGCCCAGTTTCACTGATTGAGTCTCCTACTGCAGCACCTCAGTAGGTTACATCAGAGAGGAGCTGCAGTGTCTAGGCAGTGGGATGCCTGTGCCTTTAAGAGTCCAGCCCTGGGAAGCCCATGCTGAGAGGAGCTGCCTGTGGGAGGGGAAATAAAAAGCCCTCTGCTCCCCCCACCCATGTTTGCAAACACTGGAGTCTCAGCCCACCGGGATCACTGTTACCTCTCTGTCCCTGCCTGTGCCGGGGTTTAACCCTCTGGCAGCGCCTCCCTCTGGGGTTAACTCCGGCTCCTTCCCACCTCCCTGACTTTGCCCTTCAGTCCCTCTCCTAACTCTGCCTCCAGCTGCTTGACCCCCCCGACCAGTCAATTTTCAACCCCTGCTCAGACCCTGGCCACCCCCTCCTCTGATTTGCCCCCCTTTGCCCCTTTTTAATCCCTGTAAAAAGTAGGGGGTGCTGAGTCCCATTCTCTGGAGGGAGGGCTGGGGGCCTGACCCCTGCCTGCCCAGTGCTCAATGTGCCCCATGATCTTGTGGATGTTTGCCGAGTGCTGCAGGGTCACCCGAAGGGGGAGAGAGACACAGTTAGGAGGTGATGCAGCCAAGGGTGCCTCACCCAACACTGAGATGCAGCCACCTCTGGGGTGAGTTACACAAGTCAGCAAATGAATTTGGAACAAGAAACACACTGAAAGGACCGAGGCAGCTGCAGGAGGTGGAGAAAACCAGAAAAAGCAGGAGCCCTGGATCCCAGCCCTGCCCCTCCCCTACTCTACCCCCTAATCTCCACTCCCCTCCCACATTTGAGGGGAGAACCCAGGAGTCCTGGTCCCCAGCCTTGCCCGCTCCCATATTTTGATATGGCTCCATCCAACAGCTGCCCCCACAATTGCAGAGCAGTGCCATGGGGCACACCGGGGGCCTGCCTGTTTGCACAGGATGAGCAATACCAGTGCCTCAGGATGGGGAGAGACGATGCTAAGGGAGAAGAAGGCAGCAGACAGCTCCCATGACACAGAAGGAAATGCTAGGGGGGTGCTATGCTGCAAGGAGTGAAGGGGGTTGGCAGGGAATGGGAGGATCTTCCCTCACACCAGGTGTGTCTGTCTCCCTCCCAATTCCTCCCCAGCCCTGCCTCAGCCCAGGCTAATCTCAGCCCAGCTACCAGGGTTAAATTTGGCCTGGATTCCCCAGGTGCTGGGGGTGGGGCATGGGGCTGGGAAGAATGAGCCTCTACTCCCCCTTCCCCAGACACAGTTGCATGGGCACAGACCAAAGGAGCCTGCAGCACTGCTGCCTAGAGGAAACTGAGGCACCAGCCACTGACAGACACATCATGGCTCTCCTCATCCTCATCCTCTTTTCCATATACAACCTGGCCAGGGGAGGGTGGGGGTAAACTCAGGGAAGTTGCATAGTTAACCTGTGGAACTCCTTGCAAGAGCATGTTGTGAAGGCCAAGACTATAACAGGGTTCAAAAAAGAACTAGATAAGTTTAGGGTGGATACATCCATCAAGGGCTATTAGCCAGGGTGGGCAGGGATGGTGCCTGTAGCCTCTGTTTGCCAGAAGCTGGGAATGGGCAACAGGGGATGGATCACTTGATGATTCCCTGCTCTGTTCATTCCCTCTGGGGCACCTGGCACTGGCCACTGTCAGAAGACAGGAGGATACTGGGCTAGATGGACTTTGCATCTGAACCAGTCTGGCCGTTCTTATGTCTCCCTTGGAGCAGCAGTGACACCCAGTGGGCAGTCAGAGTAATGCACAGAAGGTGTTTTGCTTGGCGCAGCAGTGACACCAACTGGCCAATCAGGGTAACACCAGAGCATGTTTCCCTTGGAGCAGCAGTGACACCTCCTGGTCATTCAAGGTAATGCACAGAAGGTGTTTCCCTTGATACAGCAGTGACACCCACTGGTCAGGTGGCGTAATGCACAGCGTGTGTCTGCACTCTACGAGCAGTGACACCCACAGACCAGTCACGATAAGGCACAGAGTGTGTTTCCAACCAATCTGGGTAAGGCACAGAGCATGTTTCCCATGGAGCAGCAGTGACACCCAGTGACCAGCAGGGGTGGCATCAGACTCTTCTCCTTTAGTGGGGGACTGAGATGGGCTAGACAAAGAAATTGGGGGGCTGTGCCCCCCATCACCTGGCCCCACCCTTCATGGAGGCCATGACTCTGCTCCTTCTCAGTTAAAGGCCAGGCTCATCTCCTCTCTCCCGGGCTAGGGTTTACAGCAATACAAACTTTATTAAAACAAAATAGTAAACAAGGTTTACTTTAAATATTCTAAATCTGTCCAAATTTTAGTACTGACTCCAAAGTTCTCTTAAAGATCCCATCAGTAACCAAAACCTAAATGAAAAATTGAAACCAAAAACAAGGCTTAATTTAAAACCCAAACATTAAGAAAAACTTTGTTTGTAAAAATAAAAACTAACAAATGCTGTAAATTAATAATTTCAACATTTTATCAAAAAAGTGTGCTGCAGCAGAATGATAAAATAATATCAAATAAATAAGCATGACCACTAAAACCTCCTCTAAAGGAATTGAATCCTTGAATACTGGTCAAATCTGTATAAAATATGCAGAACTATGTCAAAACTGGTGTTGCAGGACAGCCATTCGATCCAGAAAATGTCAATTAAAAGCTCCAGTCCAACTAAAAAAAACAAAACAACCCAATAAACCAAAATGGTCACAGCATGAAACAAACCTACACAGAAGCAAAATTAAACCTGTACCAACACAGGAACAAACGATGTAAATTTCTAATTCTAACTTCTTGTTTCTCCCAGGAGGAAGGTGTTTTGCATCCCAGTAACCAGGCTGTCACTGCAGCTTTCCTTTCACTAAATAAGATTTTTACCAAATATAAATTGCCCTCCAATTTCTCTTAGAGAAATTGAAATTGTATCTTTGCACTAATATCCCAAGTGTGCAAGTCCATCCCCTCAGAGTAGCCCCACACCCTGAGGCCATGGGAGAATCCCAACTGGTTTGTGCATTTGTAACCCTGGGGCCTGAAGCTGATGAGAGAAAGGGAAGTGAGCCATCTTGGAGCTTTCCGATATCACCTGCTGGGAGCACAGGGATTTGACTGAGTGACATCCTGGCTAATTTTCACCTTGTTCTCCACCAGCAGAATCCACTGGAGAGCTCGGGAGTGACTTGACCATGGCAGAACCCTATTTACATATTAAAAGCTGGCATTTTGGAGCCAATGGGGTGAAATGTGAGTACTTTTGGGGTTGGGACCCACATGAGAAGGGATGTGTATAAATTGGAGAGAGTCCAGCAGAGGGCAATAAAAATGATTAGGGGACTGAGACACATGACTTACGAGAACCTACAGGCCATATCCTGTATGTTAAGCTAAGGCAAAGTTAGCATACCTGTATTGTGACCTTTTACTCAGAGAGGAAAATCGACCTTTATCATGTTACTTAAATAGATACGTACCCATGCCTGTCCAAGACCTTTACCTAGACCAATCGACAATGGAGAATGGCATAGGGTTTTTTTTCAGTGTTGTACCCACAGATTTAACAGGTATGCTACAAGGTAACTTATGTGCATATGTACATGTCATCAACAAGCACAAACATACTAGCCTATGAAGTAAATGTACCCTAATGTTTTGTGGGTGAGGAATGAAATGGCCCCACAAGGGCCATAGGAGGAAGGATTTCCGGCCCTTGTGCCCTATAAAAGAGGTAACCCACCTTGCTAGAGCACTTCGCTCTATCATTCTGACTTACTTCCTCCACTCTCTCTCTATGTACTATCAGCAGGCTGTACTTGTTCTTAAACTTTAAGTTTCAAGGGAACTAGGCTAAGTTCGGTTTCCCTACGTTTTTCGTCTTTGTTTATTAGGTTTTGATTTTAAGTTTAACATGTACAAGTAAACCCTAAGTAACACTAGCTTTTTCGAAGCACTTCACCTTTCACTTAAGAATTGAGAAACCTGAACTGCAAGGCTGGTCCTGTGTCTCTTACCACCAGGTTATCAAGGAAGGATGTGAGTATATTAACCAAAACTTTGTTGCATATAATGCCATATGTATCTTCTGAATAGCAGTAATGCAACTGTAACTTTGTAACTCAATTAAATTAAATAAAATGTAAGCTAATCAATTAAATTTTCATCAAATTATCCAAATTAATATTATGAGTACACCTTATATCAGGGTACATGGGGCAGAAAATTGGAGTGCAGAGGGATGAAGGCACTGGCTCTGGGGGTCCAGACTCTGGGGTGGGGTTAGAATGAGACATTCAGGGTGCAGTAGAGGACTCAGAGTTAGGATAGAGAATTGGGCCATGAATGCTCAGGAATGAGGCCAGGAAACAGAAAATTGAGATGAAAGAAAGAAATCAAGCTAGAGCAAAAAGCAGAAAAGAAGTGTGTGATTTGAGCTGTGGAGGAAAGAAAAAACCTTTCCCTGTCCTCTCTCACCAAAGCATCTAAGAACCAGATGAGAAACATCTCTCCCCCACTGCAACAACAATTCAAGTTAACCTAGGCTGAGAAAGGAAATCTTCTCCTTTGCAACACTAGCAGACCTGGACCGCATCGCATCGCATCGCATCGCATCGCATCGCATCGCATCGCATCGCATCGCATCGCATCGCATCGCATCGCATCGCATCGCATCGCATCGCATCGCATCGCATCGCATCGCATCGCATCGCATCGCATCGCATCGCATCGCATCCCCTGACCCTCTCCAATCTGGTGTTCCTGGCCTGGGACACGGGAGGGGCTCCTCTCTTCTCCATTTGGGACATGGCGGGATGAGAGAAGTAACAGGGCTTTATGGGAAATAATTATTTGCCTGATTCATGTGCAAGCCCTAGTCCTTATTAACCCAAACAAACCGTTTATCCTGCATGCTGATGCCAGTTTGGAGAGTCTGGGAGCAGTCCAGTACCAGGAAGTGGAAGGAAATGTAAATCTGTAGGCTTTGCCAGCTGAGGACTGTCTGATAGCGAAACTCACTATCCCATCCACCAGCAGCAGTTCTTGGTCTTGAAATGGGCCATCATTGAGAAATTTCGAGACTACTTGTGTGGTGCTCAGTTTCAGGTGTGGACAGAGAACAATCCACTGACTTATGTGTTAACAAGGGCTAAACTGGATGCTACAAGGCAGAGGTGGGTGGCTACTTTTGCTAGCCATAACTTTGCATTCAATACCAATGAGTTGGTATAATAGGAAATGTGATTTATCAGGACCACCAATTCTTGGCTCGGGGAGAATGTAAGCAGGGTCGCTATGAACCCTACCCTGCCATCTGTTGGTGATCTGTTGTAAAGGCCTTTTGAGGCTGATGTTATTTGCATGGTTCCACCCACCCCAGATTGCATGATGGGGGTGCCTGTCCAAAGGGTCATTTTGGCTGCTGTGGGATCCCCAGTCTCTTTCTTATTAGGGCAGGGGTAATAAAGTGCAGTTATTCTGGTGATATAAATCAAGGACAGTAGAACAGTACTTTGCAGTTCATGATTTCGGAACTCACCCGAACCTACATAAATCTCGTTAGGCAAGGGACATGGGTTCCAAAGCAGCATGAAATAAAAGAGATTGAAAAAGGATGTTTGTAATTATTAGTACAGTTTTCTTGTGAAATTTCTAAATACAAGTTTTAGGTCTTATGTATCTCTCTAGTTTAAAAATAAAGCTTTTATAGTTCTAATACATATTTGCATCTCTACCACAGATAAAAAGTTATTAATGACTAAATGTCCTTTTTAGACATACATAAACTGCTGGACTGGCATCTTGTTTCCACACTAAAAGTTTTAAACATCTCCATAGATGGGTAAAATGCTCCTTACAGCTCAAACGGCAAGGAATTTTGCAGATTGCCCCCTGAGAGATCAGCTGTGGGACACAACTTTTGTGACACACGAACTACCTCTGCAACGAAATTTTTAGTCACAGGTCAGTAGGAGGGTTTACGCAAATTCTGGACTCAGGGACCAGAGCTGGGGTTGGCCGGGGGGGGGGAGGATTTTTGTGGCACATGCACCACCTCTGCAACACCAACCTTTGTTACCTCACTCCCTAATACCACACACACAGCAGACTTTTGCCTCTCAGGAACGAAAGCATACCCTGAAAGATTGAGTGACATAACATTAAGGCAAACAACTGCAGCACTAACAAGAACTCAAAAAGATTCAAAAACGCCTCTGTCTTTACACACCATGAACAACAAGAAAGAAACCTACAAGCACGGACCAGCAAGAACCAAACAAACATCCATACCCACCTTCCACAAACTTTGGGTCTTTGGAACCCAGACCCCTTAATGGGTGAGTACTTTACAGGCGAGGGAGAAGCTCTCAGGCCTCAAATGCCAGGTACAGTTCCTCTCTCCTTGATTCAGAACGAACAGGAAAATACACTGCATTACTCCTGCCCCAATTACAAAGAGACTGGGGATCCCACAGTAGCTGAAATGACCGTTTGAACAAGCACTCCCATCATGCAATCCGGGGTGGGTGGAACCATGCAAATGACAGCAGCCTCAAAAGGCCTTTATAACAGATCACCAAAAGATGGCAGGCTAGAGTTCATAGCCACCCTGCTTAACCTACGGTGGGAAGGAGCAGAAAAGAGCATCGGGGCTGCAGAATAGTGCTTGCATAGGCTTTCTTTGCCCTGGTTTGCTGTAAGAGTTAACAGTGAGAGATTGGTAGTCACAGGTCAGCATAATCTCTCCAAATGGAAAGGCACTGTTCCTGGAGAGGGTTTTCCTCGTTGGTGCAGGCCATCCACCTCCCCAAAAGGCGGGAGCTAGGTCGACGGAAAAATTCTTCCCACCAAGGCCTGGACTGACGTAGCCGCGCCGATTTACGTTCCCCGTGCAGACCAGGCCCGAGAGTTGGAGCGTCCCGAAGAGTTAAGTCAAAACAGCTCCATCCGTCAGGGGTGCGCAAAAGGGAACCTCGCTCCTGGGCAACGCGGCCACGCCGCCCTAAGCCCCAGCATAGCTAAGGGCATTCGGGGAGGCGGGGGGCCTAAAGCGATGGAAAGACCTCCTCCAGCACAGGATTGTGACAGCCTGGTCTCCGTAGCACAGACAGGGAGGCCACCAAGAGACAAGAACAGACAGCAAAAGCCAAAACGGCCTCAGGGCAGGGGGCGAGGCTGCCTGGTGGATGAGGGCACCGGGCAGGACAGGCCTTTTGGACAGGCCGTCCCCCTGTCAATGGAGGAAGAGCCCAAGAAGGAGAGCTGGGCAAGAAGCTACAAGCAGGGAAAGAAGCAGAGCAGGCAGGCGGGCAGCTCCCCTTAGAGCACAAGAAGGGATTGGTCCAAGCCCCGCCCCCGCAAAAGCAGACTAGAGAGCACATCAGCTGCAAAAGACCAGGGAAGGTCAAGAAAGCACAGAGCCTTGGAAGCCACAAGTAAAGTTTCAGAAGTCAGCTTTGCTTTTTCTCTCTTAGCCCCATTCTCAGCAGCAATGACAAAGGTACCAAAAGCTACAAGGCCTGAGAAAGAGAACAGTCACAAAGACAGGAAAACAAAACTGCTTTTGTCAAAACCAACCAAGCACACAGCTACACACTGGACCAAGCATCCCCAGCCCACTGAGCAGCACTCCCCAAGGCATTTCATTTTCCTGTCTTTTCAACCAATCATCAGGGGAGAGCGTGGAGGGGAGAGCGTGGACACAGTCCCCCACTACCACAAATTATGCTGTCGAGTTTCCTACATTTGGGGAAATCACAGGAGTCAGCACACCCACAGTGTAATAGATGAACCTCACCCTTGGCACACCACCTCCATGATCATGGTATTTCCCCTGCCAAGTAAGTCTGAGGTCCAGCTGCCCAGCTGCCACCTGCCCTCGCTCTCCCCAGACTTATAAGACGCGGGGCGGACCGCAGCGCCCCGAGCCCCCGGCCTCACCCACTGCCCCGCGGCATCCCCGAGGCCCCTCCCTTCTCCATGCCGAACTCGCGGGGCCAAAGGCGGGCCCTGCCGGGCAGCCTGTCTCTGCTCCCACAATGCTCTGCTCGCACACAGATCTGCATCCACGCTCATGCGGCTCCGCCCCTCCGCTCGGGCCCCTCCCCCTGCCTGCCCGGGCCAGGGCTCTTGCGTGCCCTGGAGTTGAAGCCGGGTCCCGTCCCAGGCATCCAGGCTATCAGAGAGACGACATGGACCAGCTGCTGCTGGGGAAAGAGTGCAGCTTGCATTTTGCTGCTCTCTCTCCCCACCGGAAGTTGGTCCAATACAAGAACGACCTCCCCTGCCTTGTCTCACGTCAGTTTTTCCTCAGTGCAGAAGGTCGGGTGTTGTCAGCCGCTCTCCAGAAACTGGAAGGCCACTCCATCCCTTTTGTAACCTGCCAAGTGAGGCTGAGTGCACTGGCAGGCAGCGCCGTTGGAAGAAGTGGAAGATTGGACAAATGACCAGGGAGGAGTATAAAACTATTGCTCGGGCAGGCAGGAGCGAAATTAGGAAGGTCAACTCAGGCTTGGAGTTGCAGCTAGCAAGAGATGTTAAGAGTAACAAGAAGAAGGGTTTCTTCAGGTATGTTAGCAAGAAGAAGAAAGTCAAGGAAACTGTGGGCCCCTTACTGAATGAGAGAGGCAACCTAGTGACAGAGGATGTGAAAAAAGCTAAGGTAGTCAATGCTTTCCCTCACCCCACCCCCGTCTTCACGAACAAAATCAGCTCCCAGACTGCTGCACTGGGCAGGACAGCATGGAGAGGAGGTGACCGACCCCCTGTGGAGAAAGAAGTGCTTTGAGACTATTTAGAAAAGCTGGAGGAGCATGAATCCGTGGGGCTGGATGCGCTGCATCCGAGGGTGCTAAAGGAGTTGGCGGGTGTAATTGCAGGGCCATTGGCTATTATCTTTGAAAACTCATGGTGATCGGGGGAGGTCCCGGATGACTGGAAAAAGGCTAATGTAGTGCCCATCGTTAAAAAAGGGAAGAAAGAAGGAGGATGTGGGGAACTACAGGCCAGTCAGCCTCACCTCAGTCCCTGGAAAAATCATGGAGCAGGTCCTCGAGGAATCAATTCTGAAGCACTCAGAGGAGAGGCAAGTGATCAGCAGCAGTCAGCATGGATTCAGCAAGGGCAAGTCACGCCTGACTTACCGAATTGCCTTCTGTGAGGAGATAACTGGGTCTGGGGATGAGGGGAAAGCAATGGACGTGTTATTCCTTGATTTTATCATAGCTTTTGATACAACCATCTCCCACAGTATTCTTGTCGGCAAGTTCAAGAAGTATGGGCTGGATGAATGGACTATAAGGTGGAGAGAAAGCTGGCTAGGTCGTCGGGTAGTGATCGATGGCTCCACGTCTAATTGGCAGCTGATATCAAGTGGCGTGCCCCAGGGGTCGGTCCTGGGGTCGGTTGTGTTCAATATCTTCATTAATCTTCTGGAGGATGGCGTGGACTGCCCTCTCAGTAAGTTTGCAGATGACAGTAAACTGGGAGGAGCGGTCGATACGCTGGAGGATAGGGATAGGATACAGAGGGACCTAGACAAATTAGAGGATTGGGCCAAAAGACACCTGATGAGGTTCAACAAGGACAATTGCCCAGTCCTACACTTAGGACGGAAGAATCCCACGCACTGCTCCAGACTAGGGACCGAATGGCTAGGCAGCAGTTCTGCAGAAAAGGACCCAGGGGTTACAGTGGACGAGAAGCTGCCTATGAGTCGACAGTGTGCCCTTGTTGCCAAGAAGGCTAACGGCATTTTGGACTGCATACGTAGGGGCATTGCCAGCAGATGGAGGGACGTGATCGTTCCCTTCTATTCGACATTGGTGAGGCCTCATCTGGAGTACCGTGTCCAGTTTTGGCCCCCACACTACAAGAAGGATGTGGAAAAACTGAAAAGAGTCCAGCCTAGGGCAAGAAAAATGATTGCGGGGGAGGGGGGGTGCGGGGCCTGGAAGACATGACTTATGAGGAGAGGCTGAGGGAACTGGGATTGTTTAGTCTGCAGAAGAGAAGAATGAGGGGGGATTGATCGCTGCTTCCAACTACCTGAAAGGGGGTTCCAAAGAGGATGGATCTAAACTGTTCTCAGTGGTACCAGATGACAGAACAAGGAGCAATGGTCCCAAGTTGTGGTTGGGAAGGTGGCGGCTGGATATTAGGAAAACCCTTTTTCACGAGGAGGGTGGTGAAGCATTGGAATGGGTTCCCTATTCCAATGGAGGTGGTGGAATCTCCTTCCTTAGAGGTTTTCAAGGTCAGGCTTGACAAAGCCCTGGCCGGGATGATTTAGTTGGGGATTGGGTTGGACTAGATGACCTCCTGAGGTCCCTTCCAACCCTGAGGCCTGATCCACACTACAGCGTTAAATCGATTCAAACAGCGTTAAATCGATTTAACGTTGTACCCGTCCACACTACAAGGCACTTTAAATCGATATTAAGGGCTCTTAAAATCGATTTCTGTACTCCTCCCCAACGAGAGGAGTAACCCTAAGATCAACATTACAATATCGATTTAGGGTTAGTGTGGACGGAAATTGAAGTTATTGGTCTCATTCTTTTACTGTAGCTACCCAGAGTGCACCACTCCGGAAATCGATGGTAGCCTAGGACCATGGACGCACACCACCGAATTAATGTGCCCTAGTGTGGACGCGTAAAATCGATTTTATAAATCCTGTTTTAATAATTTCGATTTTATGCTGTAGTGTAGACGTAGCCTGAGAGTCCATGATTTTTAAGCTGTTCCCGTGCATCAGGGCGAGCTGCAGCTCAGGGAACTCCAAGGATCAGAGGCGAGCTACTTTGCAGCAGAGGCAGACCAAGCAGCAAGTACAACGCGGGGTCACACCCCGGCCGGCAGATAGAATCTCATGTCCGAGATCCCGCCTCCTGTTCCTTGGCAAAGTGTGTGCTGTTGTTCCGGATTTTAGCTGTGGGCCAAGTGCCCTCTGGCTTCTTGTCCGGGCTCCGTCCTCCATGCGCCTGGGCATCAGCGGGTCTGTCTCAGGAGAGCAGCTTCCCCACCCTCCCCGCATCCCAATCTCCGCCCAGCTGGGGAAGGAGCAGAGGCAGCCCGGAGAAAAGACTCCTTTGAGCGCCGGAGATGGCCGGAGCATCTTATTTGCATACTCACAGTGCACTGCTCGCAGCGAAGCGAGTCTGTCGTCAAGGGGCTAGTTTTACTCCCTGTGTCCCCGGTTCCCATGATCCAACTCGGGCTGTCAATCGGTTCAATTCCATTTCCTCTAAAAGCTCTGCGGTTTAGCGGGCTGTGAGAGTACTCACCCTGACTTGTGGTAGCATACGCGGTTGCCCCGGCAGCGCCTCTGCCCTGTCTTCTATGTACTCTGTTTTCTCTTCAGTTTGTATAAATCTTTTGCCTTTTACTAAAGATTTCCGTGGAGAGGAACATTTATGAGTTTGTACCCAATTTTTTGAGGCTTTGCTTTGGTGAGGCTGTTCTCTGTTGTGAAAAGAACAGAAGGGGGCTACCTGAACTGGTGTCAGTGGCTCGAGCTTTCCTATAAACAACTCAGAGCTCTGAAAATGACTGTTTGGGATTTTCTATCCTGTTATTTTATTTTACTTTGAGCTCATCGTGTTAGTGAGATGGCTTCCTATCTAGCAGGGATCACTTTTGTGATGGGTATTCTGCTGGCTCTTTGGTTTCGGAAGTGCTTGGTTATCACGGTTGAAGAGCAGCAAATAAATGCGGCATTGTTTGTGTTAACGTTTGGTTTGTCCCAAGAGTGTATGGTTTGGAGTCATTTGTAACTCTGCGATTAGTTATTGGCAACAGCTTGTTATTAGGCCCCTGAGTTGAAAGGCTGCTCTTGCAGATTTTAGTTTGTCATTGTTGGAAGGTCAGTTAAAGAGCTGCTTTCTTTATCTAGTCCGTGAGGGTTCTTACGCGGCCCTCCTTGATATACCTTCCAGAAGGTGATTGCAAGGTTTCCCTCGCCTCCCCACAGAAGAGAAATTGTCCATCCCTTTCCTGTTGGGAAAACACCAGTGTTTTCAAAGGTTTTGCCCAGATGAGGGATAGTTCATAGGAGCAGAAGAGGAGGAAGGTTGTGGCCCTTTGAGTCAGATTCCTACCTAGCATTTAAGGCCAGAAGGAACCAGCCGATCACCTCAGGGGGACTAAGGGGCACCAATGCCCCAAATAGTGAGGAATTGCTTTGATGCAATTGACTGTATGTTTGAGATAGTTCGGTGGGAAGGAGCAGAAAAGAGCATTGGGGCTGCGGAATAGCGCTTGCATAGGCTTTCTTTGCCCTGGTTTGCTGTAAGAGTTAGGGTCCACACTACAGCGTTAAATCGATTTAAACAGTGTTAAATTGATTTAACGCTGTACCCGTCCACGCTACAAGGCACTTAAAATCGATTTTAAGGGGTCTTAAAATCGATTTCTGTACTCCTGCTCAATGAGAGGAGTAACCCTAAAATCGATATTACTATATCAATTTAGAGTTAGTGTGGATGGAAATCGAAGTTATTGGTCCCATTCTTTTACGGAGCTACCCAGAGTGCACTGCTCCAGAAATCGATGGTAGTCTAGGATCATGGACACACACCACCGAAGTAATGTGCCCTAGTTTGGATGCGTAAAATAGATTTTATAAAACCGGTTTTATAAATCTGGTTTTAATAATTTCTATTTTATGCTGTAGTGTAGACGTAGCCTAGGTTAAGCAGGGTCTCTATGAACTCTAGCCTGCCATCTGTTGGTGATCTGTTGTAAAGGCCTTTTGAGGCTGATGTCATTTGCATGGTTCCACCCACTCCGGATTGCATGATGGGAGTGCTTGTCCAAACAGTCATTTCAGCTGCTGTGGGATCCACAGTCTCTTTGTTATTGGGGCAGGAGTAATGCAGTGTATTTTCCTGTGCGTTCTGGATCAAGGAGAGAGTAACTGTACCTGGCATTTGAGGCCTGAGAGCTTCACCCTCGCCTGAAAACTACTCACCCATTAAGGGGTCTGGGTTCCAAAGACTCTAAGCTTGTGGGAGGTTGGAATGGATGTTTGTTTGGTTTTTGCTGGCCTGTGCTTGTAGATTTTCTTTTCTACTGTCCATGGTGTATAAAAACAGAGACCTTTTTGAATTTCTTTGAGTTGTTATTAGTACTGCAGTCATTTGCCTTAAGCTTATACCACTCTGTTTTTTTCAGGGTATGCTTTGGTTCCTGAGAGATAAAAGGCTGCTGTGTGTGTCGTGTTATGGAGTGAGGTAGTAAAGATTGGTGTTGCAGAGGTGGTGCATGTGCTACAAAAATTGGGTCCCCCCTATTGCCAACCCCAGCTCTGGTCCCAGAGTCCAGAATTTGCATAAACCTGCCTGCTTACCTATGACTAAGAATTTGGAAGTTGTGTCCCACAGCTGCTGCCCTAGTGTGCAATCTGCAAAATTTCCTTGCCGTTTGAGCTGTAAGGAGCATTTTACCCATCTATGGAGTTGTTTACAAGTTTTAGTGTGGAAATGAGATGCCAGCCCAGCAGTTTATGTATATCTAACAAGTGCCTTTAGTCATTAATGACTTTTTATCTGTGGTATAGATGCAAATATGTGTTCAAACTATAAAAGCTCTATTTTTAAACTAGAGAGATATGTAAGACATAAAACTTGCATTTACAGATTTCATAAAAAATCTGTACTAATAAAATACAAACATCCTTTTTCAATCTCTCTTATTTCACTATGCTTTGGAACCCATGTCCCTTGCCTAACGAGATTTATGTAGGTTCGGGTGAGTTCCAAAATCACGAACTACTAAGTACCGTTCTACTGTCCTTGATTTATATCACCAGAATAACTGCACTTTATTACCCCTGCCCTAATAAGAAAGAGACTGGGGATCCCACAGCAGCCAAAATGATCCTTTGGACAGGCACCCCCATCATGCAATCTGGGGTGGGTGGAACCATGCAAATGACATCAGCCTCAAAAGGCCTTTACAACAGATCACTAACAGATGGCAGGGTAGAGTTTATTCTCACCCTGCTTACATCCTCCCCCCCAGCCAAGAACTGGTGGTCCTGATAAATCACATTCCTTATTATACCAACTCATTGGTATTGAATGCGAAGTTATGGCTAGCAAGAATAGCCACCCACCTCTGCCTTGTAGCATCCAGCTTAGCCCTTGTTAACACATAAATCAGTGGATTGTTCTCTGTCCACACCTGAAACTGAGCACCACACAAGTAGTCTCGAAATTTCTCAGTGATGGCCCATTTCAAGACCAAGAACTGCTGCTGGGGGATGGGATAGTGAGTTTCGCTATCAGACAGACCTCAGCTGGCAAAGCCTACAGATTTACATTTCCTTCCACTTCCTGGTACGGGACTGCTCCCAGACCCTCCAAACTGGCATCAGCATGCAGCATAAACGGTTTGTTTGGGTTAACAAGGATTAGGACTTGCACATGAATCAGGCAAATAATTATTTCCTGTAAAGCCCTGTCACTTCTCTCATCCCACCATGTCCCAAATAGAGAAGAGAGGAGCCCATCCCGTGTCCCAGGCCAGGAACACCAGATTAGAGAGTGGAAGGTGTTCATGACTCAGTCCACATCGGCTAGTACTGCAAAGGAAAAGGTTTCTTTTCTCAGTCCAGGTCAACTAGAATTGTTGTTGCAGTGGGGGAGAGATGTCTTTCATCTGGTTCTTTGATGATTTGGTGAGAGAAGACACGCAAAGATGTTTTCTCCCTCTGCAGCTAAAATCACACACTTCTTCTCTGCTTTTTGCTCTACCTTGATTTCTCTCTTCCATCTAAATTTTCTTTTTCCTGGCCTCATTCCAGAGCATTCACAGCCAATTCTCTATCCTAACTCTGAGTCCTCTACTGCACCCTGAATGTCTCATTCTAACCCCACACCAGAGTCTGCACCCCCAGAGCCAGTGCCTTCATCCCTCTGCACTCCAACTCTCTGTCCCATGTAGCCTGATGTAGGGTGTACTAATAATATTAATGTGGATAATTTGATGAAAATTTAATTGTTTAGCTTACATTTTATTTAATTTAATTGAGTTACAAAGTTACAGTTGCATTACTGCTATTCAAAAGATGCATATGGCATTATATGCAACAAACTTTTGGTTAATATACTCACAGCCTTCCTTGATAACCTGGTGGTAAGAGACACAGGACCAGCCTTGCAGTTCAGGTTTCTCAATTCTTAAGTGAAAGATGCAGTACTTAGAAAAAGCTAGTGTTACTTAGGGTTTACTTGAATATGTTAAACTTAAAATCTAAACCTAATAAACAAAGAGTAACAACTTAGGGAAACCGAACTTAGCCTAGTTCCCTTGAAACTTAAAGTTTAAGAATGAGTACAGCCTACTGATAGTACATAGAGAGAGAGTGGAGGAAGTAAGTCAGAATGATAGAGCGAAGTGCTCTAGCGAGGTGGGTTACCTCTTTCACAGGGCACAAGGGCCGGAAATCCTTCCTCCTATGCCCAAATTTCATTCCTCACCCACAAAACATTAGGATACATTTACTTTATACACTAGTATGTTTGTGCTTGTTGATGACATGTAAATATGCACATAAGTTACCTTGTAGTGTACCTGTTAAATCTGTGGGTACAACACTGAAAAAAACCCTATGCCATTCTCCATTGTCGATTGGTCTAGGTAAAGGTCTTGGACAGGCATGGGTACTTATCTATTTAAGTAACATGATAAAGGTCGATTTTGCTTTCTGAGTAAAAGGTCACAATATAGATATGCTAACTTTGCCTTAGCTTAACATACAGGATATGGCCAGTAGGTTCTCGTAAGTCATGTGTCTCAGTCCCCTAATCATTTTTATTGCACTTTGCTGGACTCTCTCCAGTTTGTCCACATCCCTTCTCATGTGGGTCCCAACCCCAAAAGTACTCACATTTCACCCCATTGGCCCCAAAATGCCAGCTTGTAATATGTAAATAGGGTGCTGCCATGGTCAAGTCACTCCCGAGCTCTCCAGCGGAGCCTGCTGGCGGAGGACAAGGTGAAAATTAGCCAGGATGTCACTCAGTCAAATCCCTGTGCTCCCCGCAGGTGGTATCGGAAAGTTCAAAGATGGCTCATTTCCCTTTCTCTCATCAGCTTCAGGCCCCAGGGTTACAAATGCACAAACCAGTTGGGATTCTCCCCTGGCCTCAGGGTGTGAGGCTGCTCTGAGGGGATGGACTTGCACACTTGGGATATTAGTGCAAAGATACAATTTCAATTTCTCTTAGAGAAATTGGAGGGCAATTTATATTTGGTAAAAATCTTATTTAGTGAAAGGAAAGCTGCAGTGAGAGCCCGGTTACTGGGGTGCAAAACACCTTCCTCCTGGGAGAAACAAGAAGTTAGAATTAGAAATTTACATAGTTTGTTCCTGTGTTGGTACAGGTTTAATTTTGCTTCTGTGTAGGTTTGTTTCAGGCTGTGACCGTTTTGGTTTATTGGGGTGTTTTAGTTTTTTTAGTTGGAATGGAGCTTTTAATTGACATTTTCTGGATTTGAATGGCCGACCTGCAACACCAGTTTTGACATAGTTCAGCATATTTTATAGATTTGACCAGTATTCAAGGATTCAATTCCTTTACAGGAGGTTTTAGTGGTCATGCTTATTTATTTGATGTTATTTTATCATTCTGCTGTAGCACACTTTTTTGATAAAATGTTGAAATTATTAATTTACAGCATTTGTTAGTTTTTATTTTTACAAACAAAGTTTTTCTTAATGTTTGGGTTTTAAATTAAGCCTTGTTTTTGGTTTCAATTTTCATTTAGGTTTTGGTTACTGATGGGATCTTGAAGAGAACTTTGGATTCAGTACTAAAATTTGGACAGATTTAGAATATTTAAAGTAAACCCTGTTTATTATTTTATTTTAATAAAATTTGTGTTGCTGTAAACCCTAGCCGGGGAGAGAGGAGATGAGCCTGGCCTTTAACTGAGAAGGAGCAGAGGCACGGCCCCCGTGAAGGGTGGGGCCAGGTGATGGGGGGCACAGCCCCCCAATTTTTCTTGTCTAGCGCATCTCAGTCCCCCACTAAAGGAGAAGAGTCTGATGCCACCCCTGCTGGTCACTGTGTGTCACTGCTGCTCCATGGGAAACATGCTCTGTGCCTTACCCAGATTGGTGGGAAACACACTCTGTGCCTTATTGTGACTGGTCCGTGGGTGTCACTGCTTGTAGAGGGCAGACACATGCTGTGCATTACGCCACCTGACCAGTGGGTGTCACTGCTGTATCAAGGGAAACACCTTCTGTGCATTACCTGGAATGACCACGAGGTGCCACTGCTGCTCCAAGGGAAACATATTCTGTGTGCTACCCTGATTGGCCACTTGGTGTCACTGCTGCGCCAAGCAAAACACCTTCTGTGCATTACTCTGACTGCCCACTGGGTGTCACTGCTGTATCAAGGAAAACACCTTCAGTGCATTACTCTGACTGCCCACTGGGTGTCACTGCTGCTCCAAGGGAGACATAAGAGCGGCCAGACTGGTTCAGATGCAAAGTCCATCTAGCCCAGTATCCTCCTGTCTTCTGACAGTGGCCAGTGCCAGGTGCCCCAGAGGGAATGAACAGAGCAAGGAATCATCAATTGATCCATTCCCTATTGCCCATTCCCAGCTTCTGGCAAACAGAGGCTACAGGCACCATCCCTGCCCACCCTTGCTAATAGCCCTTCATGGAACTATCCACCCTAAACTTATCTAGTTCTTTTTTGAACCCTGTTATAGTCTTGGCCTTCACAATGAATTCTACAGGTTAACTATGCAACTGCCCTGAGTTTACCCCCCCTCCCCTGGCAAGGTTGTATATGGAAAAGAGGATGAGGATGAGGAGAGCCATGATGTGTCTGTCAGTGGCTGGTGCCTCAGTTTCCTCTAGCCAGCAGTGCTGCAGGCTCTTTTGGTCTGTGCCCATGCAACTGTGTCTGGGGAAGGGGGAGTAGAGGTTCATGCTTCCTAGCCCCACGCCCCGTCCCCGTCAGCTGGAGAATCCAGGCCAAATTTAACCCTGGCAGCTGGGCCGGGATTAGCCTGGGCTGGTGTAGGGCTGGGGAGGGATTGGGAGGGAGACAGACACACCTGCTGTGAGGGAAGATCCTCCCATTCCCTGCCAACCCCCTTCACTCATTGCAGCATAGCACCCCCTAGCATTTCTTTCTCTGTCATGGGAGCTGTCTGCTGCTTGCTTCTCCCTTAGCATCATCTCTCCCCATCCTGGGGCACTGGCATTGCCCATCCTGTGCAAATAGGCAGGCCCCGGTGTGCCCCATGGCACTACCCTGCAATTGTGGGGGCAGCTGTTGGATGGAGCCATATCAAAATATGGAGGTGGGCAAGGCTCTTGGGTTCTCCCCTCAAATGTGGGAGGGGGAGTGGAGGTTAGGGGGTAGAGGGGGGAGGGGCAGGGCTGGGATCCAGGGCTCCTGCTTTTTCTGGTTTTCTCCACCTCCTGCAACTGCCTCGGTCCTTTCACTGTGTTTCTTGTTCCAAATTCATTTGCTGACTTGTGTAACTCACCCCAGAGGTGGCTGCATTTCAGTGTTGAGTGAGGCACCCTTGGCTGCATCACCACCTAACCGTGCCTCTCTCCCCCTTCTGGTGACCCTGCAGCACTCGGCAAACATCCACAAGATCATGGGGCACTTTGAGCACTGGGCAGGCAGGGGCCAGGCGCCCAGCCCTCCCTCCAGTGAATGAGACCCAGCACACTTTACTTTTTACAGGGATTAAAAAGGGGCAAAGGGGGGCAAATCAGAGGAGGGGGTGGCCAGGGTCTGAGCAGGGGGTGGAAATTGACTGGTCGGAGGGTCAAGCAGCTGGAGGCACAGTTAGGAGAGGGGCTGAAGGGCAAAGTCGGGGGGGGGGGAGCCAGAGTTAAGCCCAGAGGGTGGCGCTGCCAGAGGGTTAAACCCTGGCACAGGCAGGGGCCGAGGGGTAACAGTTATCCCGGTGGGCTGAGACTCCAGTGTTTGCAAACATGGGTGGGGGGAACAGAGGGCTTTTTTATTTCTCCTCTCACAGGCAGCACCTCTCAGCATGGGCTTCCCAGGGCTGGGCTCTTAAAGGCACAGGCATCCCACTGCCTAGACCCTGCAGCTCCTCTCTGATGTAACCTACTGAGGTGCTGCAGGAGGAGACTCAATTCAGTGAAACTGGGCATTCCCTATACGCCCCCAAGACAGGGGGCTGTGCACCCCCTTCCCCGAATTTCCCCAACACCCCGTCCCTCGGTGGTCAGGTAGTTACATGCAGCGCTGCCAGTGTTGGTTCCATTGGTTGCAAATTTGAATGGAAATTGAAACGTTAACACACACTTTAAAAGCAGATATAACGTATGAAAACTACTTGTACCTGAGAAAGTAAAATAGGTTTGGAAAGTCTGGACAAAGCCGGGTTTCCTCACCCAGCTGTTGTGTTTGCTGACAATGTCGGTGCATTGGCTTCAGCAGTGTTGGCCAACCTTAGAATTTCAAATGATGATTTGTAAGCGAGGTGTGAATGAGCTCCCCCCTGGCAGCTAGTGATGACCAGCGTTGGGAGGAGGCTTTGGGACCAGACTGTATTTACATGAACTCACCTACTCTGCCGATGTATCCAGCGGACAGAGCTGGGCTACCTCTGCTCTAGGTGCCCGGAGGAGGGAAGGTGTGTGGGGCTCCAGCCTGGGACTCTTCCGCCCTCCTGCCAAAGCCTGACTATTAATCCCAGCCCTGGCACTCCTTTCTTCAAGTGCCATGTGGGCCAGAGGAAAAGTGTGGTAGGAAGCACAAGGGCCAAGCTTGTAAACATCAGGTGCAGCAGCAAGAATCGCAGCTATCAGGGTAGCAAGTTCTAGAGCCCTAACCCATTGTGGCCACCCCAGCCAAAGAACTGGCTCTAGGAGGTGTGAGTCACCCAGCAGGAGGGGAAAGATTCATTTGTACAAAGCTGGAGACAGGGAAGTTGAGCTCTGGGGCTTTACCACAAACATGGGTGGCAAGTTTGTAGAAATTTTGGTGGTGCCCAGAACCCACCCCTCAACTCCACCCCCCAAACTCCTCCCCCACCTGCCTAAGGCTCTGGGAGGGGGTTTGGGGGGGACATCTGGGGTGCAGATCCTGGGCTGGGGATTAGGGTGCAGGAGGGGTGCTCGGTGCAGGCTCCAGGCTGGGGCAGGGTTGTAGGAAGGGGTGAGAGGTGCAGGCTCTGGGAGGGAGTTTAGGATAGGAGGGAGTGCAGGGCTGAGGATGAGGGATTCATGCTGCAGGGGGGCTCAGGGCAGCCTGCCTTGCCATTAGTGGGTGGGCAGGCACTAGGACCCCGGGGCAGCAGACAGCAGTTCTGCCCAAATACCTCTACTCCAGCAGCAGGAGCAGGCAGGCCCATGCTGCTTTTTGTCAGGCAGGGACACAGCGCAGCAGAGGGAGGGGTGCCAGGCAGGGGCCAGGGCCAGGGGAAGAGACCCAGCTCCAAATATTGCTGGAGCAGGGCCCCCAGCCCTGAATATTCCTGGAGCCCGAGCACCACAAATGTATATAACCTGCCGCCTATGACCACAAGTCAACACAAAGTCCCACTGAGATTTGAACTCAGATTACAGGATTCAGAGTCCTGAGTGCTGCCCATTACACCATGGGACCAGCTTGTGCTACCTTCTCTGCACATCGGTGACCCTCATGGGGCTGGCTTGTGTAAGGGGGCTCTTGGCCCTTTATTAAAACTTAGTGTGTGTGTGGGGAAGTTGGTTGGCTAGTTCCCAGCACCAATAGAAGGGGGAAGGATCAATGGGAAATCAGGACCCTGAGACTGACAGTCCCCAGGGACAATGGGGAGAGGCCAAAGCTCCAAGTTAGCTGCACTGACAGGCCAGGCAGTGTGATGAGGGAGTCACCAGGCCAGGGGGTCCCATCATCCATGTGAGCTAGAACTGTCTGGGCGAGAGTGGGGCAGAGCTAAGGAGAGAGCAGGAGCCCGAGAAGAGCCGGGGAGCAGAGCTGTGCAGGTGTAGTGCCAGAAACTGCTGCATGTAGGAATTTGCAACCTGTAGCAGTTACTGATACCTGAGGTTGTTCTTATTTGCTGACTTGTCCTATTGGCTAAAACTTGACAGTGGTTTCTCTAGCAAAGGCCAGTCCCTGGCCCCTTGGTCCAGACATCCCCCTTCATATCAGGCTAGGGTGACCAGATGTCAAAGATGAAATATCGGGATGCGGGGGGCGGAGCAAAAAAATAAGCCGGAGGGCCCCCCTGCCGCCAAGCGGCAGTGGCACAACCCCATCTCCAATCAACTCTCGGCTCCAACCCCCGCTGCACCCCCAGCTCCCCCATCCCCTCACTCCTGGGCCCAGCCTGGGCTCCGAGCTCTGCAGCCGAGCCATGATCCGGGCCCCTCCTGCAGCTCCCGGGCAAGGGGTGAACCAGGCAGCTCCCGGCAGGAGCGTGTCCACCCCACGTGTGTCTCCACCCCCTGCCCACCTGGGCCCTGTCTGCTTCATGCTGCCCCCAGCCCCACGGTGCTGCCCCGCAGGCTGCAGGGCTGGAGCAGCTTCCGCGCTGCGCTCCCGGCCATGGCCATGGCCCGTGTGCAAACCTGGGAGGGAGGAAGAATGCCGCATGCTTGGGGAAGAGGCAGGGCCAGGGCGAGGATTTGGGGAGAGATCCAATGGGGGAATGAGAGGGCGGAGTTTGGGTGGGGAAAGTATCCCTCCAGACTATGCCTATGTGCCAGAGAAGAGGACAAAGTTATCTGTTTGTCCAGGGTCCCAATCGGTCAGGACGTGGGGCAAACAAGCAAATATAGGGACAGTCCCGATAAAATCGGGACATCTGGTCACCCTACATCAGGCTTCAAGTTGAGAATCATTTCCCATTCCCGCTCTGTGGGAGGGGAGACTTTTAAACGCGCTCTCTGTGCGACTGCACATGGCTAAGCAAAGAGAACAAATCCCAAGTCCCCCCCGTGCTTTGGGAGCCAGGTTTGCAGTGGGAATTCTGTAGTTCAGATGACTTCACACCTGGTCATTGGGATTCTTTACCAGTTTCTCTGGCATTGGGGCATTTTTTTCACTCCCAGTTGTGATGGCCGAGTGGTTAAGATGTGAGAGTTGAAATCCAATAGGGTTCTCCTGTGCAGGTGCAAATCCTGCTCACAGCATGGCCTGTGTTTTAGCCAGTCTCTCACCCGGGCAACACCTCTGTACAACCCCTTGAGACACTCTCAATTCTCTCCCCACCCCAAGTAAATCCTGTTCTGGTCCTTTCATAGAGATCCCTGGGACACCACCTCACACTGTGTCCCTGAGGGGTCAGGCAAACTCTCAGCACCTGAAGCCTCTGCCACTCACCTGGTGCCCCATAGATCAGCCGTAGCCCTGGTTCTGCTCCTCTCTCTAGAGTGCGAAAGAAGCCAAGTCAGCGACTCCATGGGAGCTATGGGGCTGCAGAACCAACAGAGAAAAAATAGGTGCTTAGCGCCCACTGACAGCCCTCTCCCCCCACCCACACACACACTACAGGCCTTGTTGACAAGCTCCTCCTCTTCCCTTTCAGTGCCGCCCACTTGCCAGTGATCAGCCGTTCAGTGGGGTGCAGGAGGCACTGGGTGGGGAGGGGGAGGAGCAGGGACGGGAAGAGGTGGGGGTGGGAGAGGAATGGGGCAGGAAAGTGCAGGAAGGGAAGAGATGGGACGGGATGGGGTGGGGACTTGTGGGAAGGGGTGGAGTGGGGACAGGGCCTGAGGAGGAAAGGGGGGATTTGTCCCAGTCCCCTCCAGGGCCGGCCCTGAAGGGAAGCACTGACTATTACAGTGACAATAAAACTGACCAGCATTGTGGGGGAGGTTGAGGGAGATCCGCACTCATCAGGTCTCTTCTCTCCTCCAAGGTGAGCCAGACACAGCTCTCTCCTGGCTCTCACTCTAGCAGCTGGACAGCAAGGAGCCATTTCCCCACAGTGAGTTCATTGAGTGCCCCTGTGGTGCTGGGGGGGCTGGCGCTTCTGCTGGCTCTGGGGCTGGCAGGGGGTTAATGTCTGCACAGACTCTCAGTTGCCAGGCCGGAGGGGGCACTTGAGACCTTACCAGACTGGCTCAGTGAAGATGAGGGGTTGACAGACCAATACAGATGCTCTCCAGAGCACGGAGCAGCATCCACCTATGCAGCCAGGCAATGAGCATTTCCCACAGCCTGGAGCCGAGGGGCAGGCGGCAGCTGCTGTTCCAGCTCCTGGGGGACAGGCCCTGTCAGCAAACAGACACTTCTTACTCACCACAGCTAACGGTGCCGGGTTCCTCCGGTGGGGGTGTGGAGCAGCCGTTTGTTTTCCTGTCCTTTTTGTCTGCAACTGCTGACAAAAACATCCCAGACAGAGAAGCAACAGGCCAAAATGTTATTATACAGGTGCCAAAGTAGCTCAGTTGGGAAAGCATTAGATGGAAGATCTAAGGCTCCCTGGTTCAATCCTGGGATTTGGCAGGCCCTATCATCCCCCTTTGTGCAGGGGTGGCTTGTTTTCTGGGAGCACAGCAGTCCCTGCACCCAAGGTGAGTTCCTGAGCTTGGGCTCTGCAGTAGGAAAACAGAGAACAGGCTTCTGCCCCTAGTTGGCCCACCTAACCTTTAATAATGAGAACTGTCTTTCCCAACATGGTTGGAAGAAAGTGAGGCAGGGTAGCCCTCAGGAATGGTGCCAGAGGGCTGTTGGGCAGTGAGAGGCAGGGACTGGGGATGGAAGCTCCTCTGTGCAGGGAAGGGGCATCTGTAAAAGTGACCCAACACACCTCTCCTCCTCTGGGCACCTAGAGCACAGGCAGCTGGTGCTGACGGCTCCAAGGGAAGGCTTAAAAGCCACAGAGCAACTGAGGTCAGGGCTAGAGGAGAGCACGACCATGCCTAGGTGTGGCCTTCAGACAGGCACAACATCACCCAGCCAGGCTGCTCCCTGCCATGCCAAACACCCACTGAAGGTCACCAGCATGCGGGGCAGCTGCTGATGCTCTGTGGCCAACATCACAAGATGGTAGGAAAGCAGGGCCAGCCCCCATGGTGGGGCCTCTGACTGGTCCCACTCAAGGTGCTCACTTTTGCAGTGGGGCAGGAGATTTTACCCCACGAGGCTTTTCCCCAGCTGGCGAGAAGCAAAGAAACGCTCAGGCTCCGAAGACGCTATGTAGCAAGTACCCTCCAGCACAGGGACAGGCGCACACGCTAGCTGAAGGGAGCAGGACGTTCAGCACAAAGGTAAAACTGCAGAAACACAACCATCAAGGGACTCAAACCCTCAATCTTCTGATCCACACTCAGACACCTTATCCATTAGGCCACATGGTAACACACAAAAAAACCACTCCAAGCACTTCTTTGGAAAAGTCAGACATTGTGTTTCTCAGGTCATCTACTGAGGGGGGCCGAGACTCTGTGGGCACAAGAAGTCGAGTTCCCAGCAACACATGAGACTTAATTCTATGGAGCCAGGTGCAGGACTCTGGGAGGGAGGCTCAGGCATGGGGGGACTGAGGTGCAGCGAATGGACCAGCTGTCTAGGTGTGGCGATTTAGTCACACTGAGGCACAGAAGGAAGGAGGAGGAGGAATCCTGCTGACAGGCAGCGGATGTGCAGAAAAAGAGGAGAGGTTCCTGGGACTTTTTTTGCCTCTCTTTGCCTACTTGCTTGCTCTTGAAGGGAATGGGGAAAATGGTCTCAACTAGCTCAGCTGGTAAAACATCAGGCTTTTAATCTTAAGATGCAGGGTTCAAGCCCCTGTCTAAAAACTCAGCTTTTAAGTGGTCTTGTGTGCCAGGAGCCAAATGATTCCTGGTGCTGTCCACCAGCCACATGCTGATTCCCAGAAGCCATGGCCATTTCCTGGAAAGGTTCCTTTCCTCAGGAATCAGGAGAGAGGCCACATCCATAGGAGCAGGCCTAGAACAAGCAGTCTCTGGCTGGCAGGAAGTGCTGTGGGGCCAGGTGCTGAGAAAGCTCAGAGGGAGACCAGCAGAGATGAAGGGAAGAGAGACAGAGAAGCAATGAGTACAGAGGGCAAGTGTACAGGGGGTTCAGGTCCGGCTATTGTGGGGAACTTTCCTGGTTTATACATGACCCTGGTACAATTGGCCAGAGAGAGGATCTGAGTCCCCACCCCCTTACCCAGAGGCCTGCCTGACCCCAAGGACGCTCTTTCTACTCTCATGTGTGGCAGAGTCCTCGTAACCCCAACAAGGCTGGGCCCAGGAATCTTGTTGTGCTCACTTGAAAAGGGCTACAGAGAGATCACAACCAGCGTCTCTGGAGTGTCAGGGCAGGTCACAGTCTCTCCTTCACATGTCCCAGGCCTCCTTCCCAGGCCCTGGCTGTGCTGCAGGGACACCACGGGGTGGACACTTGCTCTGGCGGTGGCCACATGCTCTAGGTGACAGGACCCTTGTTCCCAGTGTCAGCCCCCATGTAGGGGATATGATCCTCCCACCCCCGAAGGTCTGGCCTGCAAGGCCTCTTGATTGGTGGCATCTCCTTGTGCTGGGCCTTCTGCCCAGGGTCCCTCTCACTCTCGCAAGCTGCTCACTGCACCCACCTCCAGTCCCAGTGCTGCTGCGGCTCTGCCTCCATCTCCCTGGTCTGCTCCTCTGGCCTCTCTGGCTCTGCTTGCTGCAGCTCTTCTCCCAGCATAGATCTGCTCCCTGGGCAGCTTCTGTGGCTCATGCTGCTCCGGCTCAGTTCCTAGCATGGATCTGCTCTGGTTCTCTCTGGCTGGCGCAGCTCTTCTCCCCGCCTCTTCTCGGGCTCCTGCTTTCTCCTTAGCTGGGTCCCACTCTGGCCCAGGTAGTTCCAGCTCACACAGATGATGGGATTCCCTGCCCTGGTGACTCCCTCATTACACTGCCTGGCCTGTCAGTTGGGCTAACTTTGGAGCTTTGGCCTCTCCCCATTGTCCCTGGGGACTGTCAGTCTTAGGGTCCTGATTTCCTATTGATCCTTCCCCCTTCTATTGGTCCTGGGAACTAGCCAACCAAAAACCCACTGAGCTTTAGTAAGGGGCCAACAGTCCCTTACACGAACCAGCCCCATGAGGGTCACCGATGTGCAGAGACAACATCACAAGTTGGTCCCATGGTGTAATAGGCAGCACTCAGGACTCTGAATCCTGCAATCTGAGTTCAAATCTCAGTGGGACCTTATGGCAAACCTCTAGAGCTCACAGTGTTCAAGTTCCTTGTCTTCAGCTGTACAAAAGCAAATCTTTCTCCTTCTGCTGGGTGACTTGCCCAGTAGGGCCTGGTTGTGATGGCCCTGATGGGTTGGGGCTCTAGAACTTACTACTCTGGTTGCTGATACCTGTGGTTTGACCAGATGCTTGGGATGCCCACAGCTTCACCTGATGCCCACAAGTTTGGTCATTTTGCTTGCAGCCACATAGAATCATAGAATATTAGGATTGGAAGGAACCTCAGAAGGTCATCTAGTCCAACCCCCTGCTCAAAAGCAGGACCAATCCCCAGATTTTTACCCCAGTTCCCCAAAATGCCCCCTCAAGGATTGAACTCACAACCCTGGGTTTAGCAGGCCAATGCTCAAACCACTGAGTTATCCCTCCCCGCCTCTTGTCCACATGGCACTTGAAGGAAGGAGTGCCAGGGCCAGGCTTGATAGTCAGGGCTAGGCAGGAGGGTGGAAGAGTCCCAGGCTGGAGCCCAATGCACCTTTCCTGCTCTGGGCATCTAGAGCAGAGGTGGCTGGTGCTGACAGCTCCAAGGGAAGGCTTAAAAGCTAGAGAGCAACTGAGGGAGGGGCAAGAGAAGAGGAGGACCATGCCTATGCGTGGCCAGCAGACAGCCACAAAGACACCCAGCCAGGCTGCTCCCTGACATGCCAAACCCCCTGAAGACGTGCTTAATACACTCAGTGATCAGCAGGAAAACCTGTCAAAATGTGTGTGCGAGGAGAACCTGCTTGGCCTGGAAGGGAGCGAGGAAAAAGAGCGAGTGAAAAGAATAACCAGCGAGAGAGCGAGAGCAGAAAGAACATGGAAGGCAGAGAAAGAAATAAAGGGAGAGAGAAAAATAGAAAAAGAAGGAAAGAAAGGAAGAGCATGAAAGGTAGAGGGGGAAAAAGAAAGCAAGAACATGCAAGCTAGAGAAGGAAAGGAATGAAAAAGAACGAATGAACCACAAGCGCTAGTTGAAGCTGGAATGGGACAGGCAGAGAAAGGACAGACTGACCCGTGAAGCAAGGTTGCACCCCAGATTCTCCATGTTGGGGGCACAGGCCCCTATTTCCATCCTGGCCCTGCTTGGGGGAACCATGCATAGGTGCCTATTGGTACCCCCATGCTCTGTGGAGGGAGGCAAGGCCCCCGCATACCCACAGGGCCACTGAAAGCGGGTTCAGGCCCGGTGAAAATTTTTTTCAGGCCCCCCAGCAAGGTGGACTAGCTAAACAGGGCAATGAAGCCAGGAAAACTAGGCCTTGGGCCCTCTTCTGGACCACCGGGCCCCGGTAATTTGTACCTGCTTTCCCCTTGCATGGTAATGGTGGTGCACTCACGCACTGCCACGCCTTTTAGTATTGTGACTATTTATCTGTACAACAGCAGCACCTACAGAGAGCGGGGCAGAGTCAAACCCCTGTTGTGCCAGGGGCTGCACAGACACAGAGACAGTCTCTGCCCTAGCTGAGATCAGGGCCCTGTTGGGCCAGGTGCTGCCCAGACACAGCGAGAGATAGGCCATGCCCCAGAGAGTTTAAAGGCTCCATACCCAAAAAGTGGGAGGAGAAACAGAGGCGCAGGGTCACACAGCAGCACTGAGAGTAGAACCCAGGAGTCCTGGCTCCTCTTGCTCTAACCACTAGACCCCACTCTGCTCTCAGAGATGGGGCTAGAACCCAGGAGTCCTGGCTCCCCAAAAAGGGGGGGAATGGGGTCTAGTGGTTAGAGGAAGGGAGGCTGGGAGCCAGGACTCCTGGGTTCCATTTCCAGTGCTGGGATCAGGCACCAGTGCTCCAAGCATGTGCTTGGCGATGGCACTCCAGCCCCTGCCCCCTCTTTTTTTGGAGGGGGGGGTGCACAAAAAGCCAGGAGCCAGCCCTGAACCAAGATGTTCCCTGTCAGCTGAGGCTTTCAGGCTGAGCTGGAACTGACCCTGCAATTCTGGCTTCAGTAGCAGTGTTAGGCCTGAATAAAGATATAGCAGACAAAACCAGGTATGCCAACCTGACCAAAGTCAGGCTAACAGAGGTTTGTGGGTAATCCCTGAGTGGAAAACACTGAGAAGCAGCAGCATGTCTCACAAGCGCTGGGAAAAAGTAAGATAAAAGAGAAGCTGCATTCCTGGCATAGTACCAGATGTGCTGTGTTCGGGCAGCTCTTCGAAGAACTGATAAGAGCCCTAGTTTCCCAGCCTCCTTGTTTTCACTCCCTGGTTTTGTTCTTTGTTTGTTTTTAACTCCCCTACATTTCTAACTTTAGGCATGCATGTATACTAAAGGTGTCTAGTTTCTAGTTGTTAGAAGAAGGGGGTGGGTTGCTCCAGTGAATAATTTATGACGCGACGGAACTGTCTATATAGGCTTATACTAAAATGTAAAGAGGGGGCTGGTTCTCTCGGGAGACGAGCTGCTCTCTATTGATGCGTGCACTTGTCAATAAAGAGCTTTTGATTGGACCTTGCTGGTGTTGCCTGTCTCTCTCGCGGTCAAACAACGAACTTTGCCGTCTGGGGTAGAGTCCCTGACAGCAGGATGGCGCTCACGGCAGCCTGAGGTGCACAGGCTGGACTGCAGTTCAGGCTGCCCTGCCGCTGGGGAGCGGGAGCGTCACCCCCGTAGGGCGGCTCCAGGCACCAGCAAAGCAAGCACCTGCTTGGGGCAGCCCATTTGCAAGGGCAGCATGGGAGCTGAGAACCAATAGGGGGCTCTGGGAGCTGTAGTTCCTTGGTTAGCTCCCTGCCTATAGAGCCAGCCCTGGAGCAGGGAAAGAACTACATTTCCCAGCATTCCCTTGGCCACTACCAACTGGAAAAGAAGGAGGGGGGCCTCATGCGGCAGCATGCTGTGAGTGGAGAGTTGCACTGTGAATGGAGGAAGACCATATTTTAACATTCAAAGAACAGGACACTCCAGGGGGAGGGAAACCCCACCCTGCCGCCATCCACTCCCTCCGACTGCCGCCCACAGAAACCCCAACCCATCCAATCCCCCTGCTCCCTGTCCCCTGATCACCCCCTCCCGGGACCCCTGCCCCTAACTGCCCCTTGGAACCTCAGCCCCTATCTAAGCCTCCCTTCTCCTTGTCCTCAACAGCCCCCTCCTGAGACCCCCCTAACTCCCCCCCCAGGACCCCACCCCCTACCTGTCCAACCGCTGCCTGTCCCCTGACTGCCCCACCAATGCTCTGCCCCATCCAACACCCCCTGCTCCTTGACTGCCCCCCTGGAACCTCATACCGCTTCTCCAACACCCCAGCCCCCTTACTGTGCCACTCAGACCAGCTTGTCTGGCTCCGTGCAGCTCCAGACACGCTGCCGCATACATGCTGCCATTCTCCCCCGCAGAGCCCACAGCCCCCCCCGACACACAAACACACACACACACACACACCCAGCACCTGCCTTCCAGATTTGAACACCTCAAAAATCAGAAGTGCTCAAGCTCAGTTTGGGCAGCTGGTACTTCATTTCTCCCAAATCAAATATACTGATCCACTGTAACTTGCTGTAGAAAAAGTAGGATAAAATTGAGCAAGAAATGCTTCCCAGTGGTTATTAGGACTGGAATTGCTATTTTCAACAGCCATTGCCTTTTTTTTGTTTGTTTGTTTGTTTGTTTGTTTGTTTAAAAGGAAGACAGTGATATTGCATTGGGAAATTCCCCATAGAAAGAAAGAGTGGAACAAAAGAATAATAAAGGCATCTCAACTTTTCCTCATTTATGGAGGACAGTCTTATAATATGCATCCAGATATCTTCCAATCACACAAGCTGAAAATTGTTCCACTTTACTGCACTTCTATAACCATGTGGGAACCAATCCTGTCTGTGTTTTTGCACATCCAAAATTCCTGCTGAATGACCTGCCCTGGGAGCAAATTACCAGTGATCCAGGGCTGCGGCGGAAGGAGGGTGCAGGTGGAGATGGGGGAGAGCCTAGGGCTGGGGTGGCAGGAAGTTGAGGGGGCACTGCTGGGGAGGAGGCCAGGGCTGGGGCAGCAGCGGGGTGGGGGGAGGGCACTGGTGGAGGGGAAAGGGGGAAGCCCAGCACTGGGGCAGCAGGCAGGTGCGGGGTGGGGGGACCCTAGGGCTGGGATGGGGGGGAGACTTTTTTTTGCTTGGGGAGGCAAAAAACCTAGAGCCGGCCCTGACCCCTTGATTAGGGGGCTGGAAGACATGACTTATAAGGAGAGGCTGAGGGAACTGGGATTGTTTAGTCTGCAGAACAGAAAAATGAGGGGGGATTTGATCGCTGCTTTCAACTACCTGAAAGGGGGTTCCAAAGAGGATGGATCTAGACTGTTCTCAGTGGTAACAGATGACAAAACAAGGAGCTATGGTCCCAAGTTCGGTGGGGAAGTTTAGGTTGGATATTAGGGAAACTCTTTTTCACCGAGGAGGGTGGTGAAGCATTGGAATGGGTTCCCTAGGGAGGTGCTGGAATCTCCTTCTTTAGAGGTTTTTAAGGTCAGGCTTGACAAAGCCCTGTCTGGGATGATTTAGTTGGGGATTAGGTTGGACTAGATGACCTCCTGAGCTACTTTGCAGCAGAGGCAGACCAAGCAGCAGGTACAATGCGGGGTCGCACCCCGGCCGGCAGATAGAATCTCATGTCCGAGATCCTGGTTCCTGTTCCTTTGCAAAGTGTGTGCTTTTGCTCCGGATTTGAGCTGTGGGCCAAGTGCCTCTGACTTCTCGTCCGGGCTCCATCCTCCATTTTATTTCCCCTCCCACAGGCAGCACCTCTCAGCATGGGCTTCCCAGGGCTGGGCTCTTAAAGGCACAGGCATCCCACTGCCTAGACACTGCAGCTCCTCTCTGATGTAACTTACTCAGGTGCTGCAGTAGGAGACAATTCAGTGAAACTGGGCATTCCCTATACGCCTCCCCAATCAGGGGGCTGTGCACCCCCTTCCCCGAATTTCCCCAACACCCCCTCCCTCAGTGGTCAGGTAGTTACATGCAGCGTTGCCAATATTGTCATTGGTTGCAAATTTGAATGGAAATTGAAACGTTAACACACACTTTAAAAGCAGATACAACGTCTGAAAACTACTTGTACCTGAGAAAGTAAAATAGGTTTGGAAAGTCTGGACAAAGCCGGGTTTCCTCACCCAGCTGTTGTGTTTGCTGACAATGTGGGTGCATTGGCTTCGGCAGTGTTGGCCAACCTTAGAATTTCAAATGATGATTTGTAAGCGAGGTGTGAATGAGCTCTCCCCTGACAGCTACTGATGACCAGGGTTGGGAGGAGGCTTTGGGACCAGACTGTATTTACATGAACTAACCTACTCTGCTGAGGTATCCAGCGGACAGAGCTGGGCTGCCTCTGCTCTAGGTGCCCGGAGGAGGGAAGGTGTGTGGGGCTCCAGCCTGAGGCTCTTCCTCCCTCCTGCCAAGCCCTGACTATTAATCCCAGCCCTGGCACTCCTTTCTTCAAGCGCCATGTGGGCCAGAGGAAAAGTGTGGTAGGAAGCACAAGGGCCAAGCTTGTGAACATCAGGTGTAGCAGCAAGAATCCCAACTATCAGGGTAGCAAGTTCTAGAGCCCTAACCCATTGTGGCCATCCCAGCCAAAGACCTAGGAGGTGTGAGTCACCCAGCAGGAGGGGAAAGATTCACTCTTACACAGCTGGAGACGGGGAAGTTGAGCTCTGAAGCTTTACCACAAGCATCGGTAGCAAGTTTGTAGAAATTTTGGTTGTGCCCAGAACCCGCCCCCCAACTCCGCCCCCCAAACTCCACCCCCACCTGCCTAAGGCTCTGGGAGGGGATTTAGGGTGGAGGTCTGGGGAGCAGATCCTGGGCTGGGCATTAGGGTGCAGGAGGGGTGCAAGGTTCAGGCTTTAGGATGGAGTTTGGGTGCAAGGTGCAGGCTCTAGCAGGGTTGTAGGAAGCGGTGAGAGGTGCAGGCTCTGGGGGTGGGAAGGAGTGCACCCTCTGGGAGGGAGCATGGGGCTGAGGATGAGGAATTCATGATGCAGGAGGGGCCTCAGGACTGGGGCAGAGTATCAGGGTTCAGAGGGAGCTCAGGGTTGGTGGTGTTGGAGAGGCTCAGGGCAGCCTGCACTAGGACTCTGGGGCAGCAGTTCTGCCCAGAATCCCTCTACTCCAGCAGCAGGAGCAGGCAGGAGACAGGCCCATGCTTTTTTTGTCAGGCAGGGATGCAGCGCAGCAGGGGGGGACATGCAGGGGCAGGGGCCAGGGGAAGAGACCCAGCTCCAAATATTGCTGGAGCAGGGCCCCCAGCCCTGAATATTCCTGGAGCCCGAGCACCACAAATGTATATAACCTGCCGCCTATGACCACCAGCCAACCAAGGTCCCACTGAGATTTGAACTCAGATTACCGGATTCAGAGTCCTGAGTGCTGCCCATTACACCATGGGACCAGCCTGTGCTGCCTTTTTTGCACATCGGTGACCCTCATGGGGCTGGCTTGTGTAAGGGGGCTCTTGGCTCTTTACTAAAACTTAGTGTGTGTGGGAGGGGGTTGGTTGGCTAGTTCCCAGCACCAATAGAAGGGGGAAGGATCAATGGGAAATCAGAACCCTGAGACTGACAGTCCCCAGGGACAATGGGGAGAGGCCAAAGCTCCAAGTTAGCTGCACTGACAGGCCAGGCAGTGTAATGAGAGAGTCACCAGGCCAGGGGGTCCCATCCTCCATCTGGAAATGCCTGGGCGAGAGTGGGACAGAGCTAAGGAGAGAGCAGGAGCCCGAGAAGAGCCGGGGAGCAGAGCTGTGCAGGTGTAGTGCCAGAAACTGCTACATGTAGGAATTTGCAACCTGTAGCAATTACTGATACCTGAAGTTGTTCTTATTTGCTGACTTGTCCTAATTGGCTAAAACTTGACAGTGGTTTCTCTAGCAAAGGCCAGTCCCTGGCCCCTTGGTCCAGACATCCTCCTTCATATCAGGCTAGGGTGACCAGATGTCAAGATGAAATATTGGGATGTGGGGGGTGGAGCAAAAAAAAATAAGCTGGAGGGCCCCCCTGCCGCCAAGCGGCAGTGGCACAGCCCCATCTCCAACCAACTCTCGGCTCCAACCCCCGCTACACCCCCAGCTCCCCCATCCCCTCACTCCTGGGCCCAGCCTGGGCTCCGAGCTCTGCAGCCGAGCCATGATCCGGGCCCCTCCTGCCGCTCCCGGGCAAGGGGTGAATCAGGCAGCTCCGGGCAGGAGTGTGTCAGCCCCACTTGTGTCTCCGGCCCCCGCCCACCTGGGCCCTGCCTGCTCCGTGCTGCCCCCAGCCCCACTACGCTGCCCCGCAGGCTGCAGGGCTGGAGCAGCTTCTGCGCTGCGCTCCCAGCCATGGCCATGGCCCGTATGCAAACCTGCGGGGGAGGGGCGCTGCCTTCCCTCTCCAGGTCTGCAAGGGGAATGTGAAGCGGCCGTTCCTGCGGGGGCGGGGCACTGGGTTCCCACCCAGCTCTGCGAGGGTACTGGGGAGCGGACGTTCCTGGGCGGGCAGGGTGCTGGGGGCCCTCCCAGCTCTGCAGGGGGAGTGGGGAGCAGCCGTTCCTGCAGGGGCGGGGCGCTGCCTTCCTCTGCGAGGGGACAGTGGAGACACCATTCCAGCGGGGACGGGCCGCTGCTTTACTCTCCACCTCCGCCAGGAGATTGGGGAGCGGCTGTTCCTGCGGGGGTGGGGCGCTGGGTTCCCTCCCTAGCTCTGCCAGAGGACTGGGCAGCAGCAGTATTAGCAGGGGCAGGGCGCTTAGTTGTCTCCCGGCTCTGCGAGGGGACTGGAGAGCGGCCGTTCCTGGGCGCGTGGGGCTCTAGGTTCCTTCCTAGTTCTGCGACGGGAATGGGGAGTGGCCATTCCTGTGGGGTTGGGGCGCTGGCTTTCCTTCCCAGCTCTACCCGGTAACTGGGGAGTGGCCATTCCTGCGGGGTGGGGCGCTGTGTTCCCTCCCCAGCTCTGCGAGGCGACAGGGGAGCGGCCGTTCCTGCGGGGGCAGGGTGCTACCTCCCTCCCCAGCTCTGAGAGGGGACTGGGACACAGTCTTTCCTGCAGGGGCGGGGCGCTAGGTTCCCTTCCCAGCTCAGCCAGGGGACTGAGGAGTGGCCGTTCGTGTGGGCACGGGGCTTCCCTCCCCAGCTCTGGGAGGGGAGCAGGGAGTGGCGGTTCGAGCGGGGGAGGAGCGTTGCCTTCCCTCCCCAGCTCTGGCAGGGGCCTGGGGAGTGGCGGTTGCAGCAAGGGCGGGGCACTAGCTTCACTCCCCAGCTTTGGATGGGGACTGGGGAGTGGCCGTTCAAGTGAGGACGGGGCACTGGCCTCCCTCCCCAGCTCTGGGAGAGGCATGGGGTGTGGCTGCTCAAGTGGGGGCAGGGCGCTGGCTTCCCTCCCCAGGTGTGGGAGGGGCCTGGGGAGTGGTGGTTCGAGTGGGGGCAGGCAGCGAGCTCCTTGCTTTAGTCACAGTCTCAGAGCCAGCATGAGCCCCCTCTCCGGTATGCAGGGGGGGTGGGGAGAATCTCTCCCTCCCACTCAGCCCCAGGGGGCTGGTTACAGGTAGGCAGGTATCCTGAGCCCAGCAGCCCCTCCCCGCTGCCAGCCACGTCATTTGCATTTTCACAGATCATTTCCGTCTTACTCAATTGGTTCCCTGGATTTGAATTCAAATCCTCGGCCGTTACAGGAGCAGGGCCTGGATCCTGTCCCAAAGAGACACAGTCGCCTCCCAGCCAATATCCTGGAGAACCCCAACGACCAGCCAGCCAGACCCCTCCTGGGTCTGCACACAGATCCAGGCCATATGCAGGACGGGGGGCTTCACCCTGGGGACCTTCACCCAGGTCCCACAGCCCCTCAGCATCTGCGGCTGCACCACCACAGTTCTCTCTGTCCCAGGGTCTTGCCACCCCATGCATGTTTCCCCACTGACCCTTGGGCAGCCCCCTATGTCTCTCTGCTCCACCATCCCAGTCCATGCTGGTGCTGCTTCTCCTGCAGCTTTTCCTCAGGCTCTTGCTCTCACGATCCTCTTGCACTCTCAGGCTCTGCTCACATCCCATATGTCTTCGATCCCCTGATGGGGAACCTGATCGTGAAAACCATCATCTGTTTGGAGACCAGACTCTCGGGGATGTCTGGCTGCTGCTCCAGCTGCTCCCAGCTACTTTTGTAGCCCCATCTGGGTCAGGAATCTGCTCCTCAGACGTGTCCTTCTCCTCCCACTCACGATTAACTGTGCCTTGGTGAACTTCCCCGTGCATAACCCTCTTTGTGTACAGGATCACAATGTCCTTCTCAAGGAGATGGTGATAGGCCATCACTTCACCATTCCCAAGTGGCTCTGGACTGACAGGCCTGTGTGCTCTTGGCTCCTCCATGGTTTCCAGGAAGAACCCCTGGTGTGGCAGCCCCTTCTCGTGGTCACCACCTCTTTGCCAGGGTCAAGCTGCCATCCCCAGGGGAACCTGCTACTGCAAAAATCCTCTCTCCCAGGGCAAGCGGCAAGCTCCTCCGCCCCTGAGACTGCTGGCTGCAGTCCTCACGGGAACCCTGTTACTCCAACAGTCCTTCTCGCTGGTCACACACTCCCAGAGGTTAACCGCTCCCTGAAACTGTCCCTCTCTGAGCCTTCAGCACGCCTGGTTCTCATTATCCCTCCTTTGTTTTACTGCTCCCCAGTCACTTACTGCAAGCAGCGCCATTCACGGAGTGCAGTATATCCCACCTTTGCCACCAGTTGTCTCGGAGACCATGGGCAATGCTCTGGAACTGCTCCCCACAAAACCAGTCAGGACTTTGAGGAGCCTCCTCTCCCTTGGAGCAGAAGTTTTTAGGGCAAGAGGCTCACAAGTCTTTACCTCCTGGGTCTCTCCTTGGAGCATTCAGCATCCTCTGACCCTCCGTGCGCTTCCCACAGCGAGTCTGCCCAGGCAAGGTCCATTCTGGGGGGGTATCAAGGTTTTTTCCCCACTTTGAAATTTAACGTCCAAAAAGTGGGGACCTGCATGATCACTTTTAATCTTTATTACCAGCTTAAATTTGGTAGGCTGCCACCAGCCAAAAATATCGTGTTTGGCACACTTCCTGTTCCCCCAAAGCCTTCCCTGGGGAATCCAAGACCCAAACCCCTTGGATCTGAACACAAGGAGAAATTAGCCTTCCCTCCCCTCTTTTTCCCCTGAGACTTTCCCCTCCCTGGGTTATCCTGAGAGGCTACACTGATCCAAACTCCTTGGATCTTAAAACAAAGAGGAATTAACCTCCCCTCCCGTCCTTTACACCCCACCAATCTCTGGTGCGTTCAGACCCAATCCCCTTGGGTCTTAAAACAAGGAAAGAAATCAATCAGGTTCTTAAAATAGAAAGCTTTTAATTAAAGAAATTATCTCTATAAAATCAGGATGGAAAATGTTTTACAAGGTATTCAGATTTATATAGACTAGAGGGACCTCCCCACCCCCTTAGCCTGAGATTCAAAGTTACAGCAAACAGAGGTAAAAATCCTTCCAGCAAAAGACACATTTACAAGTAAAGAAAACAAACATAAGATTGATCCACGTTTCCTGGCTGTACTTACTACTTTGAAACATGAAAGACTGATTCAGAAAGATTGGAGAAAACCTGGTTGCACGTCTGGTCCCTCTTAGCCCCAAGAGCAAACAAAGAACAAAACAAACAGCACAACAAAGACTTCCCTCCACCAAGATTTGAAAGTATCTTCTCCCCAGATTGGTCCTCTGGTCAGGTGTCAGCCAGGTTCACTGAGCTTGTTAACCCTTTACAGGTAAAAGAGACATTAACCCTTAACCATCTGTTTATGACAGGAGGGAAGCCAGCGTCCCCGTCCCCCCCCGCTGGAACCACCACTCCCCAGGCCCTTCCCAGAGCTGGGAACGGAAGTCTGCGCCCTGCCCCCGCTGGAAGTGCCCCTTCCCTGTATCCTCCCTGAGTTGGGTCGGGAACCCAGCGCCCCTCCCCCTCTCGAATGGCCACTCCCCTGTCCCCTCCCAGAGCTGGTGAGGGAACACAGCACCCCACCCCCGCTGGAACGGCCACTCCCGAGTCCCCTGACACAGCTAAGGAGGGAAGGCAGCGCCCCACCCCCGCAGGAACGGCCGCTACCTAGTACCCGTACAGAGCTGGGGAGGGAACCCAGAGCACAGACTCCGCAGGGAAGGCCACTCCCCAGTCTCCTCGCAGAGCTGGGGAGGGAATACAGCACCACGCCCCCTTAGGAAAGGACACTCCCCAGTCCCCTGGTAGAGCTGAGGAGGGAAGAAAGCGCCCCACCCCCACACAAACATCCGCTCCCCAGTGGCCTTGCAGCTCTGCGGAGGGAAGGCAGCGCCCCTCCCCCACTGGAACGGCCACTCACCAGTCCCCTGGCAGAGCTGGGAAGGGAACCCAGCACCCTGCCCCCGCTGGAAAGACAACATCCAAGTCCCCTCACAGAACTGGGGAGGGGAACTCAGTGCCCCGCCTCCGCAGGGACAGCCGCTCCTCAGTCTCCTGGCAGAGCTGAGGAAGGAACCCAAAGCCTCGCCCCCGCAGGAACGGCCGCTTCCCGGTCCCCTCGCAGAGCTGGGGAAGGAAGGCAGCGCCCCGCCCCCGCAGGAACGGCCGCTCCCCAGTGTTGGTATCACTAGGCATAAATCTAAGCCTTAGTGAACCAAAGCTCCTCCATGTTGAACTCTACTTGATCTAGAAAGCTAGCAGCTGTGAAATGAAATGTGTAACAGTAAGTTATCACTTGCAGCACAGCTAAAACCGGTCTAAAGCAGTGGTGATGAGGCCTGTGCACCTTTAGCAGAAGGACAAGGTAACTTGCAGAAGGAAAACTTACTAACGAGCTGCCGTGGCCAAGATTACATAATGCACTTGCACTTACCTAATTGGTACGGGAAGGAAGGAGGAGGAGAGGGTGGGGGAAGAAAGAAGAAAGAGAAAAAAAAAAACGTATAAAAGGGGAAAAGTTGCTTGTGTAGTGGTGCATGATTTGAGACGTTCGTCTCCTTGCACCACTTTGAGTTCCCAATAAACTTTGCTTGCTTCTCCACCCTGGTGTGTGTTCACTGGCGCTTCACACTCTGAGCAACGAACCACTGTTGCTTGCCTTGGGCACCCTCTGTGTCGGCAACAGAAGGCATCGCCCCGACCCTTATAACAGTTCAAAAGGCGAAAACCCAGTAGATTCCTGGGGTACCTCCCTATACGCAAACAGCAGGTGAGGTAAGTACTTGTCCCAGTCCTGCGGATGCTGGTTCATAAATGTTTTTAGCATCATCTTCAGCGTCTCGTTGAATCTTTCCACTAACCCATTGGACTGGGGGTGATACGCTGAGGCCTGGCTGTGCCGGATCCAACATTTCTCCCACAAGCACCGGAGCAGGGTCGACATGAAGTTGGACCCCTGGTCCGTTAAGACTTCCTTGGGGAACCCCACCCGGCTGAAAATGGTCAGCAGCGCATCTGCCACAGTGTCTGCTTCGATAGAGGACAAGGCCACCGCCTCGAGGTAGCGAGTGGCGAAATCTACCACCAGAATGAGGGATTTTTCTGCAACTCAGCCTGGAACTCAGCAGATGAGACAGGGATGGAGACATGCTCTCTCTCTAGCTGGCTTGTTCTGAGGCCGCAGCCTTTCTGAGCCGTGTCCCTGGGCGTTCTCCTTGGGACGGGATTCTCCCTATTACCTCTTTGGGAGGTCCCAGGATGAGACTCTCTCTGCATTGCTGTGGGCCTGTTCCTTTGGGACTCCTCCCTGCCACCTCCCGACCGGATCTTCACAAACTCATCGGCCAGCCGCCCTGTATGTTGCGGGTCCTCTGGTTTTTGGTCCCTCAACCACAGCCTCAGGTCGGATGGGTACTGCTCATACAGTTGCTCCAGTCCTAGCAGTTTAACCAGGTCCCCCTTCATCTGGGCCCCACTGGCCCACTTGCTGGTTTATCACTCCATGCGGACGGCTAGTAGCAGGTATGAGACCTCAGGGGTTTTATATTGACCCCGGAAACTCTCTCGGTATATCTCAGGAGTCAACCTGAACCCGCGCAGCAGGGCCTGTTTGAATAGTTCGTAGTTCCGTTTCTCAGCATCTCCCAATTGGCGGTACAATGCCATGGCCTTGGGGTCCTGTAAGGGAGTGAGAACTTGGAGCCTGTTCGCAGGATCTACCTGGTGCAGCTCGCAGGCCATCTCAAAGGCAACCAGGAAGTCATCCATGTCCTCCCCCTCCTTATGCTGAGGCAGAATGCACCTACCAAAGCTCTGCACAGTCCTGGGCCCCCCTCACTCCTTGCAGTTGGGGGCCCCACTGTTCCTCAGCCTAGCCAGTTCTAGCTCATACTGACACTGTTATTCTTCATATTCCCTCTTTCTCACTTTTTCCTCCTGTTCTCGCTGTCTTTGTCTCTCTTCATGTTCTCTCTGTCGCTCACGATCCTCCAGCTCTCTCAGTTTTAGCTCTCTCTCCCATTCCAGCTGCTTCTGCTCCACGGATGCCGAGCGTCGCCGGGACGATCCCCTGCTGGAGGGCGAGCTTTGCCGGGACGATCCCCTGCTGGCTGGGGGTGTCACGGTGCCCTTGGTATTCGCTGGGCTCCTCCTGACCCTTCCCCTAGGCATAGGAAGGGGGGGTCTCGAGAAGCCCTCAGCCGCCGGCTGACCACTCCCAGTGGGGACAGACACTGGTGTCTGCGCTGCATCTATCAGGCTGCTTCCCTCAGAGACAGTGATCAGTTAATTCAAGTGATCTCCCTCCTCCAGCCAGGCAATCAGCTGGTCTTCTGTGAGCCTCCCTCTGCGCAGCCCCCTCTGCTTGCACAGCCCAACCAGGTCGCACTTGCGCCACTTGGCATACATCTTCCTGCTGGCCACTCACAGGCCGGGGTGCTCACTGCTTCCCACGGTTTCCAGGGAGACCCCTAGTGCACCAGCCCCTCTTGAGGTCACCACCCATCTCCTAGGGTTGATCCGCAGACTCCTCCACCCCTGGGACTGCTCACTGCAATCCCCCGGGGGACCCTGTTACTGCAAAAGTCCTTCTCTCTGGTCACACACTCCCAGGGCTTAATCATCCCTACAATTGTCCCTTAGTTTTATTGCTCCCCAGTCACTTACTGCAGGAAGCATCGTCCATGGAGTGCAGTAGATCCCGCTCCCGCCACCAGTTGTCACAGAGTGTGGGGGAGTCCGGCCCTGCACTCCTTTTCCTGGGACTCACAGTGACTCTCAGCCAGCCAGTAACACAGAAGGTTTATTGGACAACAGGAACGCAGGTGACAGCAGAGCTTGTAGGCACGACCAGGACCCCTCAATCTGGTCCTTCTGGGGGTTCAGAGTGTTTTGTCCCCAGCTTGGGATTCCCTGAATTCCAACCACCCAGCCGTAAAAGTGAAACTGCCCAAACCCTCTCTAGTCAGCTCTCTGCCTCTGTCCACCTTCTCGGGCTAAGGTGTTGAACTCCCGTCGCCCCTGCATCTCTCAGGTTACAGGCTCAGGTCCTGTCCCTCACCTAAATTCACTCCCAGCTCTCCCATCCCCCACACAGACAGTTCATACTCCATCACAAGGGGCACCAGTAGAGCAGGGGGAATCCCAGGGGGCTGCGGGTCAGGAGTGATGGGCATCAGCAGACCTGTGAGTCTGGAGGTCAGGACTGGGATAGCAGGGGCTGCAGGTCAGAAGTGAAGGGTACCGGTAGCGCAGTGACTGGGGAGCCTAGCGGGGAGCCCAGGGGGCTGCAGGTCAGGAGTGAGGGTCACCAGCAGAGCTGGAGGGAGCCCAGGGGACTATGGGTCGGGAGTGAGAGGCACCAGCAGAGCTGAGAGTCTGGAGGTCAGGACTGGGATAGCAGGGGCTGCGGGTCGGGAGTGGGGGCACAGGCAGCGCAGTGACTGGGGAGCTCAGCGGAGAGCTCAGGGTGCTGTGGCTCAGGAGTGAGGGGCACTGGTAGAGCTGGAGGGAGCCCAGGGACGGCGGGTCGGGAGTGAGGGGCACCAGCAGAGCTGGGGGAAGCCCAGGGTGCTGCGGATTGTGAGTGAGGGGCACCGCTAGAGCTGGGGGAATCCCAGGGGGCTGCGGGTCGGGAGTGATGGACATCGGCAGCGCAGTGACACGGGAGCTCAGTGGGGAGCCCAGGAGGCTGTGGTTCAGGAGTTAGAGGAACTGATAGAGCTGGAGGGAGCCTAAGGGGCTGTGGGTCGGGAGTGAGGGGCACCGTCAGAGCTGGGGCAAGCCCAGGGGACTGGGGTTTGGGAGTGAGGGGCACCGGTAGAACTGGAGGAAGCCCAGGGGGATGCGGGTCGGGAGTGAGGGGCACCAGCAGAGCTGTGAGTCTGGAGGTCAGGACTGGGATACCAGGGACTGCGGGTAGAGAGTGAGGGGCACCGGCAGCGCAGGGACCGGAGAGCTCAGAGGGGAGCCCAGGGGGCTGTGGGTTGGGAGTGAGGGGCACTGTCAGAGCTGGATGGAGCCCAAGGGGCTGCGGGTCGGGAGTGAGGGGTTCTGTTAGAGCTGGAGGGAGCTCAGGGAGCTGCGGGTCAGGAGTGAGGGGCACCTTTAGAGCTGGGGGAAGTCCAGGGGGCTGCGGGTCAGGAGTGAGGGGCAGCGGTAGAGCTGGAGGGACTCCAGGGGGCTGCAGGTCGGGAGTGAGGGGCACCAGCAGAGCTGTGAGTCTGGATGTCACGACTGGGACAGGAGGGGCTGCGAGTCGGGAGTTAGGGGCACCAGCAGCGCAGTGACTGGGAAGCTCAGCGGGGAGCTCAGGGGGCTGCAGGGCTGCAGTGAGAGGCACCATCAGAGCTGGAGGGAGCCCAGGGGGATGCGGGTTGGGAGTGAGGGGCACCAGCAGAGCTGTGATTCTGGAGTTCAGGACAGGGGCTGCGGGTCGGGAGTGAGGGGCACCAGTAGAGCTGGGGGAAGCCCAGAGGACAGTGGGTCGTAAATGAGGGGCAATGGCAGCACAGTTACTGGGGAACTCAGCGGGGAGCACAGCGGTCTGCGGGTCGGGTGTGAGGGGAACCTGTAGAGCTGGGGGGAGCCCAGGGGATTGCAGGTCGGGAGTGACGGGCATCGGTAGAGCTGTAGGACCCCCTGGGGGCTGAGAGTGGGAAGTGAGCGGCACCAGCAGAGCTGTGAGTCTGGAGTTCAGGACTAGGATAGCAGGGGCTGAGGGTTGGAAGTGAGTGGCACCAGCAGAGCTGTGAGTCTCAAGCTCAGAACGGGGATAACAGAGGCTGCGAGTCGGGAGTAAGGGGCCCCATCAGTGCAGTGATTGGGGAGCACAGCCGGGAGCCCAGGGGCCTGTGGGTCGGGAGTGAAGGGCATCAGCAGAGTTGTGAGTCTGGAGATTAGGACTGGAATAGCAGGGGCTACGGGTCGGGAGTGAGGGTAAAATGGGTGTCACTTGATTTTTGCATCTCCCTGTGAAAATATAACCGGCACGTGCTGCTTTCTACAGGGGGTCATGACGTTAAAGTTGGGGAATTCAGTCTCTGTACTTCTGGGGGAATGTTGCTTTTTTAAACTGCCTCACTGCCAGGCACACCGGGCTGTTAGCTGCACCCATTGTCCTTGCCGGGGCCCTTGCTGAAACCTGGGAGGCTGCATTGCAGAGCTGGGGTTACTCTGCAGGGGGAGAAGCTGCTGGGGAGCAATGTAGAGCAGGTGCAGGAAGGTGACGGGGTCACTATTCACATTCTGAACCGCACAATTTTCCAAATTTGGGAATAGATTCACAGATTCATCCTCCAGCAAGTGACCCCATGCCCCACGCTGCAGAGGAAGGCGAATGTCTGAGAACAATTCTAAGGGGAAAGTGAATGCAGAGCTATGACACTGGAGATGCCCAGACCTCCAATGGGGGCAGCGTGGAAATTAATAATGGGACGATCAGTTGCGAAATTAGCCGCCACTGACACGATTTGTCTCTGTTCCTATTTTACGCTGTGGTGTTAGTTAGAGGAATCAGTACAGATTTTTTACTATATTAATTAAACACTTAATTTTATGTAACCAAGCCAAAAACTTAGTGTCACTTATTTTTTCTCTGTCCTAGCAAGAATGAATTGAATTTTGTGACTTTCTGGAAAGTGCAGCAAGATTAAATGTGGGGAATTCAGTCTCTGTGTTTGTGAGCTGATGTTTTCCTCTCACAGGTCAGTGCCTGCATTGAAATACCAAGAGGAATCTAAGGGCTGGTGTACGCTGGGCACTTAACTGGCAGAGCGACGTCTCTCAGCGTGTGATCTCCCCCCAACCCATAGAGTTAAGGTGACCTAAGCCCTGGTTCGATAGTGCTAAAGAAAAGGAAGAATTGTTCTGTCAATGTAGCTATTACAGGGATGGGAAAACCCCTCCAGTCACTGTCTGCTCCAGAGAGCTATAGCAGTGCCACAGCAGTGTTTTAAGTGTAGATAGAGTGAAACTAGATCTGGCGCCAGTTCACACTGTGGATGCTCAGGCACTAAGAGTGCAATAATAATAACAACAACAACAACATGACAGTTGCCAGGGTTTGAACCTGTGCTGGGAAACCACAATGGATTTCTAGCCCATCACCTTAACCACTCGGCCACAACTACTTAACATACATTTGTTTCACTACATGATGATTCTGTTCTCACTGAATTGTCATTCCCCTTGTTTGCTCAGACCAGCTTCCCCAGCACATTCATGGCTGCGCATCAGTGTCAGTGTGTCCTTGGCTGAACAGCGAGAATTCCTGCCCATTTCCCTTCCGGCTGGAGCAGGATGAGAGTGTGTTTGTGTGAACGACATTGCTGTAGATTGTTGTTCATTCCCCACTCTGACAATTCAGACAGTCTCTTTCCTAGTCAAATCTCCAGCAGATCGTTCCAATAGCAGGGGGCAGGATTTTTCTGGGGCACTGAAATATTTCCGGGGGCTGGTGCATGAACCCAGCCTTGTATTTCACCCTCGATGTTTCATGGACGAACAACAGCAGCAGAAAGAAAGAGCCGAGCCAATATCTCCCTGTCAGGGATGCAGGTGCCACGTGCCCTCTGTCTGCCCATCGCCACTGCAGGAGAGAAGAGTTCACTGGAATCGAGTGCCCTGGCTCAGACCAGAGACATAGGGAGGTTTTGCTGTTCATGGATCTGTGCAAAGGAAATTGTGTCTCTGTGTGAAATTGAGGTGGGAAATGAAATGTCCACATGGTGGCCCAGTGTTTTAAGGAATGTGGGTGAAGGACTCAGGCTGGGAAATGATTTAATGGGGGGCTGTTTCAATTTATTGCCCTGATTAAAAACTATGGCCAAAATGCAGCCATGTTGTTAGTACTTGTAGTTGTGTAGGGACACCCCAGTGGGTGTTAAGTCCATTGCCTTCACCAAGAGCAGTTGATTATTTTATCAAGGTACAAATTTCTTGTCAAGGCCTAGAATCCAGAGAAAACAATACACTGATGATAAGAAGAAGTACATGAAAAGATTTTGCAGCCACCATGGGCATAACTATGATGTGTCGTGTTTCACTCTTTATATCTGGCGCCACCTCCTTTCCCTTTCGCCTTGTAGTTGAACAAGGGCAAAGCTGAACATCTCCTCAGATACCAGGGAGTGTTTATGTCCATACCTGTGAACTACACAAGGGTTTGATGTTGCTGCTTTCAGTCCTCTGGCTCTGCCGGGATAAGTCACAATTCAGGCTGTCACTGAACAGAAGGAGGAAGATCATTTTTTGACAGGGAGAGGGACGCCTCCTCTTAAAGGTGTTTGTCTGGCAGGCAGTCCTGGTTCCCAGGTCTTGCCCATGGGGCTTCAGCAGTTTTGGGACCAGTTCACTCCCTTGGCCCCACCTGCTGCCCCCAGGCGCTCCCCCCCGGGGGCCCTGGCAGTGCAGCATCTGTCTGCTCACTCCAGTGGCTGCTGGCCCCTCCCAATGGAGGGCGGGGCAGAGCTGTGCCTCTACGTGCTGCCCCCACTCCAAGCCCCTGCAGCCAATGGGACACTGTGGGGGTGATGCCTGAGGGCAGCAGCATGCAGAGGCCCCCCAGCCTGCCCCGCCTTGGAGCCCCAGGTAAGTGCCGCATCCCTGACTCCCTCCCAGAGCCTGCACCCCTCCCTCCACACACCCCCTCCCATCCGCTCCAATCTCCCTCCCAGAGCCTGCACCTCCATCCTTCCTCCTATTCCCCCTACCCCTGTCCCAGCCCAGAGAATGCACCCTGCACCCAAACTCCATCCCAGAGCCTGCACCCTAGAACCCCTCCCCCACCCAAACTCCCTCCCAGAGACCAGCTTCTCACCCCTTCTGCACTCAAACTCCCTCCAGAGCCTGCACCCCTCCTGCACCCCAATCCCCAGCCCCAACCCAGGGTCTGAATCCTAGACCTCCTCCCCCCACCCAAACTCCCTCCCAGAGCCTTAGGCAGATGAGAGGCAGAGTTTTGGGGGGCGGGTTCTGAGTGGTATGAGTGACATTATTGGCCCACTGGGAGGATTGGAGGACTAGCACTGGCCCTAAGGGATTGGAGCAATGCTGGAGAGACTGATGGGCACGGAGCTGGGGAGCTGTGTGTGCTCCAAGGAGAGTTGTTGTTGTGCTCTGGTGACACAGAGCGGGGGTGGGGAGTTTGTAAGCTGTGGTGTTTGTATAGAGAGAAAGTTTAGTAACCCCTAGGTTAAAAACTGTTCCTGCTCTGAGCTATACATGACACTTTTTGTTGCGAGTATAGATCAGTGGGTGAATGTTTCCCTGCAGGATAATAGGTTCCTAGTTCCAATCCAAGTGATTCCCTTGAAAAACTTTTTCGAATGAAAATGGATTTCCAGACCCATCTCCAGTATGTTCAGGAGTTCGCTGAATGGGGATGGTTGAAATGAATTTAAACACTCAGCATTTTCCTATGCAAATGAATGAAGACCTAGCAGAGCTGTCCAGCAGCTGAAATCAGTTCCAGACCTCGGCGTCTCTAAGAGGGACACTCTGTATCTGAGGCATGTGGGACACCTCTGTGGTGATGACAGGTGAAAAAATGCTGGATTCAATGAAAGATGAGACCATAGGAGGGGAAGGTGAATGGCAGCACCACACAGGGTGATAACACTGAGACACGGGGCTTCACTGTCACTGCCCCTGTGTTTTCCATCATTTATATCCTAAGGAACACACCCTCCCCCTCCCCCACACACTGTCACACACAACCTTCTCCCCTTGAGCCCAATCCAACCCTCCCCCTCTCCCACACACACTCCATGGGACACAGCCTCTCGGTGACTCACCCAGATGGGGGCTTGTCTCTGCATCTCCCCAACAGGGGAGCAGAGAGCCGAAAGGGCTGCAGGAGACCAACGGAGCTAGATAGGACTAGAAAAGACTTCCCCTCCCTTTCCTTTTCTCCTCTTGAGTTCTGTTAATCTCACCCATGGGACGTTCCAGCACTGGGTGGGCTCAAAGCACGAACCTTCCCCTCAGCAACGGAAGGTGGGAACCAGCTCTATCACACAGAAGGAGGCTCCCCACCTTTGCTGCTGCCATTCAGCAGCCATTAATATGGATTTGTTTTAGTTAATGTAACCCTCCTCAACCCCTAATTCATCCATGAATCAAGGAGGCAAGGCCCTCAGAGGGGCAATGGGTTAGTATACAGAACTTATAGTAGCACTGCTAAGTGGAGCAATGCTGAGGTTGTGAGTTCAAACCTCACTTGAAACACTAGCTTTCTTTAAGCAAATGGGTTCTGCTAATGAGTTTGCCCTGCAGAAAATACAATTGCAGCTCAGAAGACACTGAGGTCCCCTTGCTTTACAGAGAGCAGGGCAGATTCCACAGATCTACCAGGCTCTGCTCTCCACCAGCCACCTGTGTCAGGAGGGGTCAGGCAGAGCCAAGAGTGCTGCCCCTGACTCCCCCTCAGTCTTTGCTCCCCAAACCAGCTGTGTGTTCACCCTCTTTGCTGTGAGACTCAAACCCTGCCTGGCTTTCTGTATGTTGATGTGGTTTTCGTCTGTCGTGTTGATGTGCATGTGGGTCCTGTGTGATTTTGGTGGATGCCTTGCATAGTTTTGGGTGCGTGTGTGTATGATTTTTGCATACAGATTGTTTTTTTGCTTAGTATTCTTTTGGTATGTGGGTTTTGTGCTTTCTTGTTGTGGGCTTTTGCTGTGTTTTTTGGTGTGGATTTGTTCTTTCTATATTTTGTGTGGCTTTCCCTTTTGTGTATATGCCTCTGTGTGCTGTGTGGGTTTGTGTGGGTTTGGTTTTTGTTTATGTCTGTGTAGGCCTGTGCAGTCTGTGATTTTCTCTTTCTCTCTGTGTGTTTGTCTTTCTGTTTGTATCTTCATGTGTAAATTCACTGGAATTTTTCAAAATCTTCACAGCTTTGCCAATTTTCATTGGGAATTTTTCTCCATTAACAAATTCTAACGTGTTCCCTACCAATTGGTGACCATTGCCCCAGGGGCACGTCAGTCTCAGGGGCCTGATTTCCCATTGACCCTTCCCCCTTTTATTGGGACTGGGAAGTAGCCAACCAAAAACTCCACTAAATTTTAGTAAAGGGCCAACAGTCCCTTACACGAGCCAGCCCCGTGAGGGTCACCGATGGCCAGAGAAGGCAGAACAAGCTGGTCCCATGCTGTAATGGGCAGCACTCAGCACTCTGAATCCTGCAGTCTGAGTTCAAATGTCAGTGGGACCTTGTGTTGGTTTGTGGTAAAGCCCTGGAGCTCAAAGTGCTCAATTTTCCTGTCTCCAGTTGTTTAAGAGTGAGTCTTTTCCCTCCTGCTGGGTGATTCACACAAATTAGAGCCAGGTCTTTGGTTGAGATGGCTGCAATGGATTGGGGTGCAGAGGTGGCTATGGCTGCCTGTAGTCCTGTGGTTTGACCTGGTTGGGATTCTTGCTGCTTCACCTAATGCCCACAAGTTTGGCCCTTGTGCTTCCTGCCACATCTTTCCTCTGACCCACATGGCGCTTGATGAAAGGAGTGCCAGGGCCGGGATTAATAGTCAGGGCTTGGCAGGAGGGAGGTGGAGCCCAGGCTGAAGCCCCTCACACCTTCCCTCCTCCGCACACCTAGAGCAAAAGCGGCTGGTGCTGACAACTCAGAGAAGGTTTATAAGCCACAGAGCAACTGAAGGCAGGGCAAGAGGAGGGGAGAACCATGCCTATGCATGGCCATCAGACAGCCACAAAGACCCCCAGCGAGGCTGCTCCCTGCCATGCCAAACACCCACTGAAAGTGACCTACAGACCAGCATGCAGGGCAGCTGCTGATGCTCTGTGGCCAACATCAGAAGAAGGTAGGAAAGCAGGGCCAGCCCCCTGGTGTGGCCTCTGTCTGTTCCCACTCACAGTGCTCACTTTTGCAGTGGGGCAGAAGATTTTACCCCAAGAGGCTTTTCCCCAGCTGGCGAGAAGCAGAGAAACACCCAGGCTCCTAAGGTGCTATTTACCAACCCCCTCAAGCACAGGGACAGGTGCACACTTGGAAGAGGGAAACTGCTCTACATGCCAGCCCAGGCAGCAACCCATTATCTTTGGCAAGTCAGGAATGGCAAGGGCTTGACTGGAAGCACCTGCGGCTCATGCCTCTGTGACACCCAACCCAACTCCTTCCCAGGACCCTAGCTGAAGCCAGAGCATTGGTCTGAGCGGCCAAGAAGAGGTTCCAGCCCTGAAGGGAGCAGGACTTTCAGCACGAAGGTAAAACTGCAGCAACACAACCATGAAGAGACTTAAACCCTCAATCTCCTGATTTGAAGTCCGACATCTTATCCATTAGGCCAGGGAAGAAAAGCCCCTCCAAACACTTCTTTAGAAAAGGCAGACACTGTGTTTCTCAGGTCTTCTACTGAGTGGGGCCGAGACTCTCTGGGCACAAGAAGTAGAGTTCCCAGCAACATGTGAGAATTAATTCTATGGAGCCAGGTGCAGGACTTTGGCAGGGAGGCTCAGGCATGGGGGAGTGGGGTGCAGTGGACGGGCTGGCTGTCTAGGTGAGGAGATTTAGTGACCCTCAGATGCAGGAGAGAGGAAGAGAAGGAGGAATTGGCAGTGGCCGTGGAGAAGAAGAGGAGGGGTGGAGGCTCTTAGCAAGCCTGGCTTGCTCAGTCAGTAGAGCGTCTGGCTCTTAATGGGAGAGGCCAGGGTTTGAGCTGCTGTCCAGGGACTCAGCTTATATGTTGCCTTGTGTGCCAGGAGCCAAATGATTCCTGGTGGTGCCCAGATCCATGTGTGGGACAGAGAGGCTGAGACTTGTGGCACTTGCTCTGCGGCAGGGATCCTGGCAGCTCAGACTCAGGGAAGGCTTCTGCGCTCAGAGGTGCTGACTTAGAGTTCCCGGGCAGTGCTCAATGCCTGCTCCACCTCAGGCCCTGCCCCCAAACCATCAAATCTCTTCCTACCCGACCCTGCCTCACTTCTTTCTCTCCTCACTCCTCCAGCACACCCCATCAATGGCCAGCGGGAGGCGCTGAAGGAGAAGAGGAGGAGCTTATCAGCCAGGCCTGCTAGCAGGTGGGAGGTGCAGGGGCAGAGATGGCTGCTGGGTACCTTTTTTTTTTTTTTCTCTCTGTTGCTTCTGCAGCCCTGTAGCACCCATGGAGTCACTGACTTGGCTCCTTTCACACGCTAGAGAGAGAAGCAGAACCAGGGCTATGGCTGATCTATGGGGCACTAGGTGAGTGCCAGAGGCTTTAGGTGCTGAGAAGTGGTGTCCCAGGCATCTCTATGAAAGGAGCAGAACAGGATTTACTTGAGGTGGGGAGAGAATTGAGAGTGTCTCAGGGGGTTGTAGAGAGGTATTGCCCGGGTTAGAGAGTAGCTAAAACACAGACCTCACTGTGAGCAGGATTTGAACCTGCACAGGGGAACTCTATTAGATTTCAACTCCAACGCCTTAACCACTCGGCCATCACAGCTGTGAGCACAAAATTGCCCCTCTGCCAGAGAAACTGGTAAAGAATCACAATGCCCAGGCATGAAGTCATCTGAACTACAGAATTCCCACCGCAAACCTGGCTCCCAAAGCACAGGGAGGGATTTTGGGTTTGTTCTCTTTGCTTAGCCATGTTCAGTCACACAGAGAGTGCGTTTAAAAGTCTCCCCTCCCACAGAGCGGGAATGAGAAATGATTCTCAGCTTGAAGCTTGATGTGAATGAGGATGTCTGGGCCACAGGGCCAGGGACTGATCTTTGCTATAGAAACCAGTGACACACGGAACCAGGCTAAGGAAAATGTTTCCTGGAGTCAGTAACCGGAATAGCAGCAGTATTGTGCAGAGAAATGTCTCACAAGAGGAGTCAGCGCACTAGTGGTTCAGTAGCAGAAGTCACAGATACAGCGAGGAAGGTCTGTGGATCGGGAGTGAGGGGCACTGGCAGAGCAGTGAGAGGGGAGCCCAGGGCTGGGATAACAGGGGCTGTGGGTCAGGACAAGCAGTTCTGCGCAGAGTGTTCAGAGGTGCCCTGTATCTGCCCTTTCTCTGCACCATCCCTGCTCCCAGAATGCACCAGGCCCTGGGCTGAACTCTTCCCCTGCAGGCTGAGCTGGTTTTGTTTGCTGTGATCCTGTTGGATAGGGAGGGGGGGAAGTGACAGTCCCAGCCCAGAGCCAACGCCCCCCTGTCACCCAGCACCCTTGGCCCCAGATCCACCCAGCCTAGTAGAGAACTCAGCAGGGCAGGGCAGCCAGGAGTTGTGCCCTGCTAGGCGCTCAGGGGTGTCTACCGTGCAGCTAGGGGATCTCCCCAGTGTGGTCCATGGGAGCTCACGCACTAATGGAGCAGTGGCAGCAGCTCTGTGGTGGGTTGGGCTGGTGACCCGGGTCCATCTCCTGAGGTCGGCTGGGTTCATGCTCAGACAACTGGCCCCAGTTACCGGCCGAGCCCCCCAGCCACGCTGCTGCTGTTAGCGCACTAGCCTGGGGTGGAAGCTGCTGGCTGGCTGGACCCTGAGGGTGGATCCGGCACTAGGGGAAACCCTCCGGCCTGGAGATTCGTTGCCGAGATTCCTGGGAGCTGCCCATCCCCATGGCTTGTGTGGCTGCCCCCCGGGGCCCAGCAATGGCTCTGGAGGGTGACTCGCGTCACCTGGGGGGAGGTGATCCAGGCAGTGGGCAGCCAGGGGGTCTGACTTACTGATAAAATTGGTCTCTTCATTCCTTGGTGCTCGGCGGCCTGGGTCTATACCGACACCTCCCAGGAACAGGTTGGGGTTGAGTGGGGTTAGAATTTCCCTCCAAAGTGATTTTATGGTCTGATCCTGCAAGTCCCCCATGTACTCAGTATAGGATGGGTCCAGGCACCTCACTCGATCCAGTGCTGGCGTGTACAGCAGAGAATTGGAAGCGGAAAATCGGTGGGTCATATAAAGAGACTAGAAATACAAGAAGTTACTTTTGAAAGGAGAAAATAAAAAGACGACATTCCTGAGCTGTTTAATAGGGCGAACTGCCCCTTGCAGGCTGCGAAGGGAAATCTCAGGGGTTGTGTTCACCTGTTCCCAGGGCTGTGTCCTCAAGACAGATTTGTGGGAGAAAGGAAATCACCACCGAGAGAGGAGTTGGGCTCAGGGTGGATTTTTGTGCTTTGGCAGGAAATTTAGGACCTGGGACTGGAGCCTTAAAGAGGGAGCAGGTGAAGGCTCCCCTCTGCTTTCAGGCTGAAGGAATCCTGGGTTTGGTCAGTCCATCCGGGGGGGTCACATCGCTCCCAGGCAAAGAGAGGAGGAGAACTCCCCCCACAATGACACATGCAGATCCTGGAGAAGAAGAAAGAGACAAGAGACCAGCAGCAGGTGAAGGTGACTGAGGAGGGGAATCCCTTGTGCATGTTACAGAGCACTTGGGCAGCTGTGGCCATTCAAACACACTGAGCTTTACTAACGAGCAAGGACAGACTGCTGTGACTCGGAGAAGGGTTTAGGTGCCATAATGAACAAACAACTCAGCATGAAATGCCCGTGTGATGCTGTCGTTGTCCTTGGATGTACAGACAGGAGAACAGTGACTAGATATAGGGCACTAGTGTTATCTCTGTACAACATTGGTCAGACCAACACTGGACTCTTGCACACAGTCATCTTGGCCACATTTTAAGATGAAGAACGAAAAATTGGATGGGGGGCAGAGAAGAGAAAAAAAAGTGCTGAAAAGTTGCCTTCCAGTGCAAGACAAGAGCTCAGTCTGCTCAGTTTATCACAAAGAAGACCAAGAGGTCACTTGATGACAGTGTGTAAATCCCCTCCCAAACAGAAAATCCTGGGTACTGAAGGGTTCTTTAACCCAGCAGCAAAAGGCAGAACAAGAACCAGTGGCTGGAAGTTAATGGCAGAGAAAGTAAAATGAGAAATAAGGGACACATTTGCAATCGGGTGATTAAACATTGGAACAAAGTACCCAGGGCAATGATAGATTCTCCACCCCACATGGGAGTGGCAGGAGGGGGCGGGGGGGCTGAAGAAAGTGCTCTCGGGTGAGATAGAAAACCATTTCTCTCCGGTGCTTGGCTGGTGGCCTTGCTCTCATGCTCAGGGTCTCCCTGATCTCCATTGCTGGGGTCAGGAAGGAATTTCCCCCAGCTCACACTGGCAGGGATGTTGGAGTTTTTGTCATCCTCTGCGGCATGGGGCACAAGTCACTTGCCCAGATCAGCTGGGTACATCTCACCAAATCCATTCCAGTGCAGGGGACTCCAGTATTGGTACCCCTCTGCCTCTCCTATGCGCCGTCTGTGGCACACAACGGGATATTCTCCTAAGGGCTGGAATATTTTGGTTTAATCCCGGTGGTTGGGCTCAGTGCAGGGGTGACTTTGTGGCCTGTCACATGCATGGGGGGTGGACAGGATTATTTAGTTGTCTTGACTGGCCTTAAAATCTAGACATGGATGTTCTGGCTACAATGTTGCAGTGTCTGACTCGTGGTCTATCCAGCTCCCAGGGGCCTCGTTCCAATCGAATTCCAGGCCAGGATTCAGAGACTAGCAGCTGCAGGTCAGGGCAATGGGGGCTGGTGGGAGTCACTTTGGGGCTGTCACTAGCCACAGAAAACAGAACCTCTCCCAACATCCCGACTGGTGCCCATCAGGGCATCTGGCCGTAGAGGAGCCGGGTCAGCGCCCCCCATGGAAGGAATCGGGGGGATGGAAACCCCCAGGATGGGGAGTTGTGTGTTTCAGCCGTGTTAGTATCACTCAAACACATGCACAGTACCCACACGCAGAGCCAGTTCATGCTGTAAAACCCCCAGACCCACGAGGGACGTGTTAATCTCAGCACAAGTTCTGCTTTAACCAATTAGAAATAACACTGTAATTATTGTGGCATCTCAGTGCCAGAGGACGCCAAACCCCTGAGCTGTCAGTAGAGGGCCAGGTGTAGCGTCACTGCACACTGTCAGTGCTTCGGCAGCGAGGCCTTGTACTTGCTGGCCCTGGTGTCTCAGACACATGGCTAGGGAAAGGGGAAGGTTACACACATCCCCAGCCGGAGCCCTCACCCCTTCCTGCACCCTAACCCCCTGCCCAGCCCAGAGCCCCTTCCCGTACCCTGAACCCCTCATTTCTGCCCTTCATCCCCTGTTAGAGCCCTCACCCCTCCCGCATGCTTACCCCCCTGCCCCAGCCCAGAGCCTCTTCCCATGCCCTGAACCCCTCACTCCTGACCTTCACCCCCCTTTAGAGCTGCTGTTTCACTCTACTGGCTCTTTACCGCCAGCACCCACACTTGCCTTGCGAGCTCTAGCGCTGGCAGGCAGATGTGCACGCTGCTAGGCAGCAGCCTTGGTAACAGCAGACATGTGTCTCTATGGCACAATGGGTCTTTGTGTTTTGCTGTTAATCGAAAGGATGGTGGTTTGAGCTCCCCCAGGGATGGCGGTAACCCCTTGCTCCTCAAGACCTGCTGGGAGCCTCAAAGGCTACCTTAAACCCATCTCTCTTGGCCTCAGTGGTTTCAGCTCAGGCCTGAAGACTGTGCTGGATGCAACTTAGAAATCCATCTCGCAGCACCCATGCCGGAGGCTCAGGCTTAATCCTCAAAGTTGAACGCAAAACCTTCAGCCAGGCGTGTTTTGCTCCATTCTCGCCTCTGCCCAAGCGGCAATGGAGAAATGTAGGAGAAACGCCTGCTAGAAGACGCCTCCCTCTCACTTCTCTGTAGGCTGTGACATTATTAATATCAACTGGGACCATATAGATCTTTGCTGCCACCACTCTTATATATTTGCAACAAATATTGTGCAAAAGTTGTAGTGTGAGGTGTCTATGAAAAGGTTATGATTTGCTGGTTATAATTATACTAGCTGTATGTGTGTACCATTTTTGTATTTGAAATTATGAATATGGGCTATGTACTTGTATCTCAAATGTATTTGATTTCAAGTAGCCTCAGTGATGCATTTGGTCAGCTTCTTGAGAAAGGACTATTCTCAGTAAGTGCCCAATCAAGAAACGCTTCACTGACAATGGACTTTGGAAAATGCCAATCCACATCTGAGCTTTCCTGGGAACATTCAAACTAACATGTAAACAATGGCGTAGGCCTGCAAATTGAATCATGCATGGACATGTGACCTGCCCGTGTGACTCCAGACTCCATCTTGCTGCTGTCATTTTCCTAGGTCAGCCCTAGGACCAATCCTATTCAACTTATTCATAAATGATTTGGAGGAAGGGGTAAACAGTGAGGTGGCAAAGTTCACAGACGATACTAAACTGCTCAAGATAGTTAAGACCAAAGCAGACTGCGAAGAACTTCAAAAAGATCTCACAAAACTAAGTGATTGGGCAACAAAATGGCAAATGAAATTTAATGTGGATAAATGTCACGTTGGGAAAACATAACCCCAACTATACATACAATATGATGGGGGCTAATTTAGCTACAACTAATCAGGAAAGAGATCTTGGAGTCATCATGGATAGTTCTCTGAAGACGTAGCAATGAATTGACACATATGACCCCAAGATGAGATCATTAATACACTAACCTGAGGAGAAGGACACCCCAACACTAGTAGGAAGAGGAAATACAAAAAGGGTAGAGGGGAGAAACCCCTACTGAACATGCATTACACCTAGCGACGGCAGCAGAACAGATTATCGGCTACACAACCCAAGAACGGGGATCTGCATGTTGCTGTAGACAGATCAATGAAAAGCTCCCCTCAATTCACAGCCGCCAGCAAAAAAGTTAATATCAAGTTAGTATTCATAAGGAATGGGCTGGAGAATAACACCGAACATTTGTATACAAACCAAAGGGGAAGCCTCCAATACCCTGGGACCACCCTGCCTACTACAGCGCTGCACACAGGATATTTTATATCTATCTTTGAGAACTGGGGAAGAAATGGGTCTAAAAAGAAACATTTGCTAATGAGAGAAAACCACCCGAATATGAAGATGCGGGGGGGGGGGCGGGGCCAGGCCGAGACCCCGGGACACGAGAGTTCGCGTCAGGAGCCGGAGCTTGGGGAGGGCGGGGCCGGGGCTCTCTGGGGGGCGGGGCGGGAGGTGTGTGATTGACCCAGGGACTCGCCCTCTCCTGGGCTCGAGAGGACTGAAGCGCCCCGGGGGAGGCTGGGAGTTGTAGTTCCTGGCTCGTCTCAGAGTGGAAGTGACGACCAGTTGCTCAGGCAACGCGCCCCCTCCCGGTGCACACTGGGAAGCGTAGTTCTCCCTCTCACATGCAGCCTCTATCGGAGGAGGGGCCGTAGCTCGCCAGTTCGCCGCGCCCCTCCCCGCTCCCTGATTGGCGGAGAGAGCGCGGGACAGAGACTCGGCGCGTGGGGTGCGGGCCTGGGATGGGGAGTGGCGGCTCAGACACCCAGTTCCAGGCACCAGGAGCAGCCCGGGCCCGTGGGAGCCGGGCGGGGGGGGGGGCACAGGGCAGAGGCAGCGCGAGTGAAATGGCTTCACCCCCCCCGCTGGGCCTGGGGAGGAACGGGGGGGGGCTGAGCTGTCTCTTTCCCATCCCCCCACTCCCCCAGCCCATCCCCAGGGTGTGAAGTTCCTCATCTTCAATCTCTGCTACACCCAAACCTGCCAGGTTCCCCTTTTCAACCACTGTGGGGTCGTCCAACCCGCCGACACCCATCCACTCTGGGCTCTCTAAATCCCACATTCCCACAATGCACCTTGGTAACCCCTCCCTCTTCTATCTGTAATCCCCCTATTCCCTTCCCTTAGGTCCTCCTGGACACCCCAGCCCACAGTCAGGCCTCCACATACATCCCAGTCATTCACATGCTGAGCTAGTTCTTCAGGGACCCCCACAGCCCAGCAAACTTCTCCATCCATGAGCCCCATGGACCTGTGGCCAGGAAGGTGAGGAAGCTCCCACTTTGGCTGGACAGGGTGTGGGTGTTAATCTTTTCCTGTCTTGTGTGTGCTGTGCTCACAAAGGCTTTTTGCTCCCTCGGGGTGGGGTGTGGTTTTGACCGAAGATGAGGTGTTTTGGTAGCCCTGTGGATGCTGTGTGGTGTCTGGAATGGGGCGTGTGTGTTCCCATCATGCCCTTTCCCCTCTGCCTGCAGAGCTGAGGACAGACAGGTCTGAGGAGCAGAGCAGGAGCTCTGGGAAGGAGAAGAGCAATATGACGATGGAGTCTAAGATGAGGCCAGGTAACTTCTGTGGAGGGAGACATGCTGGACAGGGCCTAGGATTGGGGAGACAAGCAGGTGTGAGCCCAGGGCTCAGATTTCTAATTGTAGCTGTGATGGCAGAATGGGAGGAGGGTTGAAGCCGAAGCCCTGGTGTGCGGGAGTAGCGAGAAGAGGAGCCTCACCACCATTGCTTTTTCTTTTCCTCTTGTGTTGTGTTTCATAGCAAGGGAAAAGATGTCGAGGGGACGGAGTCCAGCCCTGAGGTGAGATGGAAAGTGATCGAGAGCAGTGACAGCGTGAATCCTGTTGATGCCAGGCAAGAGCTGCCCAACTGGGACAAGAGTAACTGTCTCTGTCGGTGAGATGTGTGTCTGGTTTGGGAAGGGCTCTGGTTACAGCCGTCCTGGCTCCAGGCAGGGACTTCCTGTTACCTGGGTGTGGGTTTCTGGACTAGCTGTGGCTTCAGGGGAGATGATGTTGCCATTTGCGAGAGCTCATCATCTCTCTGGCCAGGAGTGGTGTGTGCTCCCTAGCAGAAAGTTGGATCCATGAGGGTGACTCCCTGTTGTGAATTTCTTTCGTCCTCCTAGGTTTCTCTCTCTGTGTTGGCCAACTTTCACTCAAACTCTCTCTGTCTCTCCTTTCATGGACACCTGTCATGTTCAGTTACCTGCATTCTCTTCCTCTGCTCCCCCTCCCCCAGTCTCCTATGGACTCAGCTGGTTCTATCTGCCCATGGGCAGAGTCTCTGCCATACTGGGAAGGATGTGTCCTGCCTGCCAGGATAAGGGGGTTGCTCCTCCCACCCCCTATCTTCAGGGAGACCTCATTGCTGTAACTGGGTCACAGCGTGAGTGGCCAGTCATGTCTTTGGGGCTGTGAGGTCTGAGACTGAGAAGAGTGGGCTCACGGTCATGGCTTTGGGCAGAGGAGAAGTGGGGCTGGGATTAGAGATGCCTCTTATCACCAGCTAGTTCCGTTACTGCATCACCCAAAAGTCTTGCTCAGGGTCCATTATGCCTCCTTGTGCTGGGCACTGCAGGGACAATCAGAGGGACAGCAGGATGCATGAGGAAATAGATGAGTGCGTGAGGCAGATGGGTGAAGGGGTGTGTGTGACATACATTGGGGATGGATGAGGGGTTGAGGGTTGGACGGACAGCGGGACAGATGGAGAGCTGCAGGGACGGATAGTGATGTCACAGGCTGGACTTGTGATGGGTTCAGCTTTTGGCCGCTGGCTCTGTCATCTCCTGCCCCCATCTGCCTGTCTGACTCTGCCCCTGTCTCTCGCAGGCAGCACTCAGCAGAGTCTGGCCCTGTTGTTACACTGATGCCTACATCCAGCGCACACCTGTACGTAATGTGCTCCTGGAGAGCTCAGGCAGGGAGAAGCGTGTGGCTCATGGCTGCTGAACCAGCTACTCCAAAGAGTGCCGCAGATCTCCCCCTCCTTGGGCAGCAAGACCCTGGCCTGGGGGTTCCCTGTCCCTCCTCGCTGCCAAAGCAGCCTGCTCAGCGCAGAAACCGAGGTCACCTGTCTCCGCCCAGCCTCTAGCTGGAGCTTCTCCAGCCCCGAATTGCTGGTATCCAGCCTGGCTGGAGTTGGTGCGATGTGCTAGTGGAGTCCGTTCTTTCTCCCCGGTAGATTATGATTTTCCCCACTGCAGTTAGTTGCTCTTCTCCATTTCCCCATAGCCCCTCCCCAGTGATAGTGACCTCTGCTGGCCAGGCACGGGAGTGTCCTGTAGGTGCCTTCTTGTAGGAGCAGCGACCCCTGGTGGCAACTGAGGTCAGTTGCCTGTGTGACGCCCACTACTTCCATTGTGCCTGTGAGCGCTGGTGGGTAGGTGAGGAAGGGCCCTGTATGTATATCAGCCATTGGAGCAGAGCCCTCTGCGTATCCCACTCTCATCTCAGTGACTCGTGTTGCCCAGGTGGGGCAGTCCCCTGTGTGTATTTACTCCCCCCAACCCCTGCATTGGGCCTGTGACCACTAATAGCCAGAGGAGTCAGTGCCCAAGCTGTATTCTTCACCTCCCCCAAGGGGGCAGGGTGCCTGGGTGGCTGTGTCAAGCAGTGCCCTGGGTATCTTCCAACCGCTTTGTGGCAGTGAGCCCTGCTTCTGGTGTGTATCACTCCCCCACTAGGGATGTGCACTGATGGCCAAGTATGGCAGTGCCCTTTGTGTAGCCCCCTCCCTCCCCCGCCCCCAGGGTGACCAGATAGAAAGTGTGAGGAATCGGGAGGGGGTGGAGGATAATAGGCACCTACATAAGAAAAAGCCCCAAATATCAGGACTGTCCCTATAAAATCAGGACATCTGGTCACCCTATCCCCTCTACCCCTGTGCCAGGTATGGCAGGCACTGATCCCTGGCATTCCCATGGGACAGTACCCTCTGTGTATCTCCCAATTGGGGCAGTGACCACTGCTGGTCAGGTGGAGCAGTGCTCTGTGTGTGTGTGTGTGTGTGTGTCCCCTATATAGATAGTGACCCTAAGTGGCTAAGTGAGGCAGTGGCCTTTGATTTCCTCTTCTCTCCCCAGACTCCTCTCTCTCTGGGGTAGGGCCCCCAGCTGGGGCACTACCCGATGTGTATCTCTACTAATTGGAGCAGTGACCTCCCCGTGGTGCCCTCGTGTGGCAGTGCCCTATTGGTATCTCCTTCCCCCTCTCCCCACGCCATTGAGGTAGTGGCCACTTCAGGCAGTGGCTTGCTTATTATCTCCCTGCCACCAGCACCATTGCAGTAGTGCCCCCTGGTGGCCATGTGCAACAGTGCCCTGCCTGTATCCCCCTTAACCTTTGCTGCAGTGACCCCAGGTGCCCAGTTTGTGTAGTAGCCTGTGTGTACCTCACCTCTTGGGGCAGTAACGTGTGGGGCCAGCTAAGACAGTGCACAGTCTGTGATGTCTGGTGGCCACGTAGGGCAGTGGCCTGTATGTACCATCTCCTCTGGAGCGGTGACCACTGGTGTCTTGGTGCTAAGATACAGCCACGTCTGGGTTACATGGTGGGGCTGTTTACAGGACAGTGGGGACAGCCCCCCAATTCCAGGAAGTAGGGGAATGTCTGGTGTTCGGGGCAGAGCGTTCCACCTTCTATTGAACTGTGATGCTCTGAGCGCCTTTCCCCTGCCTGAAGAAGACCCTGTGTGACTCCAAAGCTGGTCCAGTAACAGGTATCACCTCACCTGCCTTGTCTCCCTGGTATTCTGGAAACTGTCCAACTTCCCCTTCACTGTTGGTCTTCAAACCTCCTCCAAGCAACCCCCCACCAATCTGTTAAGATGCCAAACCTCCCCTGGAGCCCAACAGGGTGGAGGGAACCCCACCTGAAAACCCTACGGCACCATGGGAGTGGTAGTGTCCACTGCCTCCATGTCCCACCAGCCAGGATGGGCCCCACAGCACAATGGGAGTGGTCGTGTCTCCTGCTTCCATTTCCTGACAGCTGCTGCCAGGCCCGGCCCAGACTTCCCATTTCTGGTGTGAGTCTGGAAGCAGGTGCTGCCGTGAGGCGGTGCCGGGAAGGGTTGTGCTGGTGTCAGGAGAAAGCAGGAGGAGTAGGTGGCTCTGTACTACTGCGGGGAGGTGCTGCCCTTGCTGTGAAAGGGCCCCGTTATTAGAGGAGATGTCATCTCCCGGCTCTGCCACGCTCTGCACCAGCCCCTGCTTGTCACGGGAGCAGGGCTGGCTCCAGGCACCAGCGTAGCAAGCAGGTGCCTGGAGCAGCCAATTCAAAGGGACGGCCCGTCCGGTATCGGGGCAGCACGTCTGGGTCTTTAGCGGAAATTTGGCGGTGGGTCCCCCATTCCCTGTCTTAGTCCTTGAGCTGCCGCCAAATGTCTACCAAAGAGGAAGGGAGGGAGGACTCGCCGCCGAACTGCCGCAGAAGAAGCAGTGTGGTTGAACTGCAGTCGAAGAGCCATAGCTTTTTTTTTTTTTTTTTCCCTCCTCTTGCTTGGGGCAGCAGAAAAGCTGGAGCTGGCCCTGCACAGGAGGAGCAGGCTCCAGTCTGCGGAGCTGCAGCAGGGAACCCTGCAGCCCAACACCTGTCAGGCACCCCCATTCTCCATGCCCCTAATCCCTGCTGCCCCCCCCATCAGTTATAGAACAGGAGGCAACTTAACTTCCGCTCACCGTTCCCTTTATAGAAGCACAGTCAAAACTCTCACAGGCTGGGCAGCAAGGAGCTGATGCCGTTGTGTTCACCCCAGTGGATATTTCAGCCCTTAGTATAGAGGTTTGTTCTTTAAACATAGGGTCAGTCTCCTGTGGGGTTGGGTCACAGGAGAGCCCCGTGACCCTTCCTGTGCTTCTAACCCTGCACTGTTCACCCTGCATCCTCCCCCATGTCCCTAACCCTGTGCCCCCCTCTGGCACCCCTAACCTCTGCACCCCTAGCCCTGTGCTCCTCCCTGCACTCCCTCTAGCACCCCTAACCCCTATATCCCCAACCTCTGGCATCCCTAACCCTGCACCCCCTCCAGCACCCCTACGTCCCTCACCCCTAACCCTGTGTCCCCTCCTGCACCCTAAACCTGTGACCTCTGGCACCCCTACACCCCAACCCTGCACCCCCCTCCTGCACCCCTTACCCTGCCCCCCTAACCTCTGAACCCCTAACCCCTGTGCCCCCTCCTGCCCCCCAAATCCTGCCCCCTCTGGCAACGATCCAAAGTACATTCATATTCCTTATCTGAGTCAGATGCCACCAACGGAAGATTGATTTTCCTGTCTAGTGGTTCAGGTTCTGTAGTGTCTGCATCAGAGTGTTGCTCTTTGAGGATTTCTGGCAACATGTTTTACACCTCTTCCCTCTTTGATTTTGGAAGGTTCTTCAGATTCTTAAACTTTGGGTCGAGCGCTGTAGCTGTCTCTAGAAATCTCAGGTTATACCTTCTATGCGTTTTGTCAAATTTGCAGTGAAAGTGTTTTTAAAGTGAACAACATGTGCTGGGTCATCATCCAAGACTGCCATAAAACGAAATATATAACAGAATGCGGATAAAACCATAGAGCAGGAGACATACAGTTCTTCATCAAGGTCTTCAGTCACAAATTAACGCATTATTTTTTTCACGAGCATTATCAGCATGGAAGCATGTCCTCTGGAATGGTGGTTGAAGTATGAAGGCATATGGATATTAGCATATCTGGCACATTAATACCTTGCAACGCTGGCTACAAAAGTGCCGTGAGAAAGCCTGTTCTCACTTTTAGGTGACGTATATAAGACATGGGCAGCATTATCTCCAGTAAATGTAAACAAACTTGTTTGTCTTAGCAATTGGCTGAACAAGAAGTAGGACTGACTGGACTCTAAAGTTTTACATTGTTTTCTTTTTGAGTGCACTTATGCAACAAAAAAAAAATCTACATATGCAACTTGCACTTTAATGATAAAGAGATTGCACTACAGTACTTTATATCTTACAGTGTAAATATTTGTAATAAAACTATTTATAGTGAGCACTGTACACTTCGTATTCTATGTTGTAATTGAAATCAATATATTTGAAAATGTAGAAAAACATCAAAAATAAATTTCAATTGGACTATTGTTTAACAGTGCGATTAAAACTGAGATTAATCATGATTTGTTTTAAGTTAATTGCGTAAATTAACTGCGATCAATTGACAGCCCTAGATTTGAATTTTTCTGTCACATGCAGGACCATCTAGAACATCTGTGTGCAGGGAAAGATCGTGGTGGGAGTTGTGCTGTGAAATTATTTCCTGTTCTGACATGTCCCCAATTGCCCTTTTTGCCCTAACACGCTGCAGCGCAACATCAATGTTTTGCTCCAGATCATTCCGTCCTTCCAGGGGCCAGGGAAGGGAAATTGCTGCAGTGGAGCCGGTTGAGGTAGGGATTATCAGGGAGTTGCTGGCGGTTTCCCTTTGCGAGGAGAAAGGGCAGTAAATACATAGGGGGTGGGAACTTCCAGGAAGGTTGGTCTGTGTGGGTGAGGGCAGGAAATCCCCAGGGTGGGGAAAGGGTGGGGGACAGGGTGTGACAAATCTGCTGGGATTTGTTTACTGTGAGGCTCCAGCATTTCTCAAATGTGGCCACCAGGGGCTTGTATTGCGGCTACAGCCTCCTGGACTATAATTGAGGGGGAGTCGGGGGCAGCAAAGCAGTGGCTCTTCCCCATGGGCTGCCTGCAGGGGCTGGTCCCTACCCCCTTCCTGAGTCATAAACACTGTAGGAGCAGGCAACCAGTGGGAGTTCCCCACCTTCCCACCTGCCTTGGGGCTTGGGCTTCAGGCTTCTGCTCTGGGATGGTGGGCGGCAGGCTCAGTCAAGATACATGGAACGTAGGCTGGGTGGGGAGAAGTCTATGTAACTCATGCAGTTATTGATATACATGTGACCTCGAATATTACCAATCTGTGTTCCCCCCCCCAAGCCCCCCCAACCAATCATCTCCCAAACAGACCCTCAGTCCGGAAAGCATTCGTCCCTCATGTTGTTGAAAAGACTCACAGCAAACAGAAGAACCCCAGCTTTTAAAACAATCCTCCAGCAAGACAAAGAAACTCACATCTGTAAACTTAGAAAACACTCCCAAGAAATTGTAACAATATGTTGTCATGAAGAAATCAAAGTGCTAAAGAGGCCTGATTTTTCAACTACTTTAAAAAAAATCTTCTCAAATCAGCACCTTTAGAGTGAAACTCTTTCTGCCTTTCTAACCAGACCATTCTCCGCAAAAGGAGAGGTACTGGTCCTGGAGACACTGCAATACCAGGTCAATGCAGGGGGTGGATAGAAGAAGCTCCTTTTCCATCCCCTTGTTTCAAAAATCAATTGAACATACAGTCTTCAAATAAAGAACCTATCATATTAAACTGATAAGAACAGATATAACTTAGATAATATTTTTACTTCAAGGTCCCAGAGACACAGACAAGGTTTTCATCTTGAGGCTAGAAGACCAAAAACATCAAGACACTTGATTGTGGCCTTGGAAAAGCCAAAAGACTGCTCACTCTTGAGCTTAGCTCACAGAGAGCCGAGCAGCGCTGCTGAGTTTCGGATGCTAGGCAGCCTCTCCTCCCCCACTGCTTTCTACTTCAGCAGAGGAGCTCCCAGACACTAACCAAACACCATTCACGAGGCTTTGATAACTAGGTAACTGCAGACTGAAAGGAGATGGTGAAACGGGGAGCAGCTTTTCCACAGGAAACACAGGGCCCCAGGCTGCAGTGACAGAGCTGCAGCCCAACCCCCAGCTCCCCAGGGCCTCACCCACATCCCAAGCAGCCAACTTCAGACAGTCCCCAACTTTCCCCAGCTCCAGCCCCCAAAGCTTCCGCAAGGCCAGATCTGAACATGGAGCTTCCCAAACATCCCCAACTACCAGCCATGATCTCCCCAGCACACCCCAAACTCCCAGCAGCCCCACAGTCTGCCCCCAGCCCTGACCCCCCACACACACCCCAAACTCCCAGCAGCCACACAGTCTGCCCCCAACCCTGACCCCCCCACACACACCGCAAACTCCCAGCAGCCCCACAGTCTGCCCCCAGCCCTGACCCCCCCCCACACACCGCAAACTCCCAGCTCCCAGCAGCCCCACAGTCCCCCCCAGCCCTGACCCCCCACCGTACCCCAAACTCCCAGCTGCCCCACAGTCCCCATCCCCAGCCGCTCCCCCTCCAGCTTGGCTCTGACACCCCCGAGCCCCCCTGCCTCCCCCTCCCCTCGCTCCCGGGCCCAGCCTGGGCTCCGAGCTCTGCAGCCGAGCTGCGCTCCGGGCCCCTCCTGCAGCTCCCGGCCCAGCCGCTCCCGGGCTCCGTGGCCCCGGCCCCGCAGGAGAGGCTGCTCCGCCCCGCCCCGCCCGGGCCACTCGCCCCCTGCAGCCCCGGGCAGCCCCGCTCCAGCTGCGGGGAGCTTGGGGACCCCCCCGGGCAGGGTGCAAACCAGGCAGCCGGGCCCGGCCCGGCCCCTCCCGGCAGGAGCGTGTCCGCCCCACGCGTGTCCCCGCCCCCCGGGCCCTGCCCCCGGCCCCACCGCGCTGCCCCGCGGGCTGAAGCAGCCTCCGCACTCTGCTCCCGCCCCGGCCCCGCTGCCGCACACAGGGGCAGGGGGCTGGGGGGAGGCAGGAAGGGGCGGCTCCTCCTCGGGCCTGGCCCTGCCCCCGCCCCCAGGCCCCTCGCAGGAGGGTTGGGTCATGCGGGGAAGCGGGGACCCCCCTCAGTCCAGAGGGGGCAGGAGAGGGGCTGGGGCTCCCCAGGCGAAAAGCAGGGGCAGGGGCTGGTGCTGCTGAACCATCAGCCCAAGGAGCCCCCGGCTGAGAATGCAGCGAGCACGTGTCAGTGCAGCGCTGGAGATGGGGCCCAGCACGTGTCAATCACCTGCCTCTAAAGCGTCTAAATCCCCTGGGCACAGCTCACCAGGGCACAGCTTGGGAGCTGCACTGGGAGTATATCCTGCAGGAAACCCCCTTCCCCCCCACAGCAGAGTGAACCCAGAGCTTGATGGATGGAAACCATCCTCTGTTAGCTTGGGTTTCATTACAGCCCTGGCAATAACCCCCCTGCCTGCGTGTGTTCTGCACAGAAAAGAAGAACAAATTCTCTCCCTGTTCACCCTTCCACGGTGATTAAAGGAAGAACTAAACCCCAGCAGAGCCCTGCCCCACAGAGTCCCCTCCTGGAAGGCGAGAGATGTGCAGGGACTAGGGCTCCAGCTCAGGGTTGCCAGGTTTATAGAACTTTTGGTAATACCCAGAACGGGGCCAAGTCCTGCCTCTCCCCCCCCTCTGCCTAAGGTCTGGGGGGGAGTTTGGATACATGAGGTGCAGGTTCTGGGATGGTCAGGGGAGGCGGTGGCAGGCTCTGGGAGGGAATTTGGGTGCATGAGGTGCAGGCTGTGGGCTGGGGCACGGGTTTTGGGGGGCAGGGGGGCACTGGCAGGCTCTGGGAGGGAGTTTGGGTGCAGGAGGGGGTACAAGCTCTGGGAGGGAATTTAGCTGCATGAGGTGCAGGCTCTGGGCTGGAGCAGAGGGTTGGGGTGCAGGAGAGGCAGGGGGCAGACCCTGGGAGGGAGTTCGGGTGCATGCAGGGTCTAGGCTGGAACAACCCCCTAAACCTGCTTTTAGCAATCAGAATAATTCAGTCACCTTATTTTTTCCTGCCCCAGTACAAAAGAAGAGGCTTTTGTGAGTTTCCTGACTCAGAGGATGAAAATGGAGGTTTGTCAGTCCGCAATGCTGTGAATCGTTGTCGAGCGGAACCCATTGTTGGCATTGGTAGTGTAGACACAGCCTCAGCCTCGGTGCTGGTGGGGGGAAGTATTGTCTCTAGAGTCACCCAGGGTGATGTGGGATTGTCCCAGGTTACTGGGTGGGGGCTCGAGCAGGTTCTGTGTTGTGTTGTTAAAAAGGATCCCCAAGATATTGAACCCTAGGCCATGTTGCTGCCGACTCCAACTGGCAGAAGGGTCACAGAAAGAAGCAGGGGGAGGGGAGAAACACCAGTGAATTTATGCAATTATTCAGTGAGGCAGAGGCCTGACAGGAAGGAACTACTTGTGCAAGCACCCTTGGCAGAGGGGGGGATCTGGGATGTTCTCGGCACTGGCAATACAGCCCAGGGATGGGGCAGTAAATGGAGCGGGGGAGATTTGTGAAGTGGGACCTCCTCTCCCTGGGTATTTCCTCTGCAGGCCTGTTTCAGTGTCTCTCTTTCCTCTTTCCCTGTGTAACCCAGCGGTTCTCAAACTTTTTGAACTGGTGAGCCCTTGCACAAAGCAAGGTGCCAAGTGCGACCCCCCCCCATCAATTCAAAACACATTTTTTCACATTTAATCTTATTTTAAATGCTTACTTTATAACCCAATTCTTTAAAATGAGTTTAACTTTTCTCACCACTTTTAAATTCAGCCTAGAACACACTTTGATTGAATTATTGTTATAAGCAGAAAAGAGTTTTTAAAATAGTTACTGTTAAGTACTGGGGGTGTGAAGACATTTGTCAATATCACTTTTCACAGCAGACTTTGCTCCATTGCCACCCTCATTTCTGCTGCCTGCAGAGCTGGGTGGTTTGTGACCCCCCACATAATAACCTCACCCCCCCCATGAGGGGCTGTAATCCCCAGTCTGAGAACTCCTGGGCTGTCCCGTTCCCGCTCTGGCTGGGACACTTGACCCCTGTCCCATTCGCAGGGGGCTCGTGCTCTCCTGGAGCTGGATCGGCTGCTCCTGAGTGGAGCCAGAGCCAAGGGGGATGTCAGTGGGGCCAGCAGCGCTGGGAGCCACAGACACGGTGGGCAGAGATGAGCTGAGGAGGGGCCGCTTGTGGAGAGTCACTTCTCTGCCCGCCCCCAGTGCTCCCCCATGCTCCCCCCTTCCCCGGAGCCTGCCTTAATTCAGACAGTCCCTTTCCCATCATATCCCAAGCACATCAGTGATTGTGATAGCAGGGGGCAGGTTTTCTCTGGGGCACTGAGCTTTGCCAGGGGGTTGGTGGCTCCTTTTCTTTCCTCACCCTGGAGTAAACTCAGCTTTTTATTCCATCCTTGATGTGTTATGGAATAACAACAGCAGCATGAAGAAAGAGGTGGGCACCGCGGGTCTCAGGGGAGGGGCAGAGAGATGCAAGCAGTGGGCTGGGCTGGGCTGGGCTGGGCTGGGCAGGGGAGGTGCAGAGAGATGTGGGTGGTGGGCAGAGCAGGTCTCAGGGGAGGGGCAGAGAGGCATGGGTGGCAGGCAGGATGGGTGCACAGGAGGGGCAGAGAGGTGTGGGTGGTGGACAGGACAGGGGACAAAGAGGTGTGGGTGGTGGGCAGAGCAGGTCTCAGGGGAGGGGCAGAGAGGTGTGGGTGGCAGGCAGGATGGGTGCACAGGAGGGGCAGAGAGGTGTGGGTGGTGGGCAGGACAGGGGACAAAGAGGTGTGGGTGGTGGGCAGACTTTGGGGCAGAGGGTGTAGAGGCAAGAGCAGCAGGCAAGGAGGCCTCAGGGGAGGAGAGGAGCAAGCAAGAGGCGCACTAGTTTCTAGGGAGCTTCCAGCGCTCACGTCCAGCCTCCCCACATGCAAGAGTCACGGGCCACCTCTCTGGGTCTTCACTAACCAAGCCCCTCCCCAAGCTGTGTTGCTGGGAGAAGCCCTCCTGTTCACACAGCGCTATCTGCATCAGGATTCAGTTGATATAACTGCATTGCTCGGGGGGAGGTTGAATTTTTTACACCCCTGTGTAATGTAGTGACACCCACCAAATTTTGTAGCATAGACCTGTCCAAAGAATCACTCACACAAACCTTGGGAGTAAAACATCACCTGCTCCTCTGCTTTACAGAATCCAAACACAAGCAAAGCTTGTCCGGCCCCTGTGGGAGCTGGCAGACAGTCTGTTGTGGGCAGATAGGCTGCTTTAAATCACAGCGGGCACCATGGCTTAGCTAGTTAAAGCACCTGCTTAGTAAACAGGAGATCCTGAGTTCAACTCACAGTGGTGTCTTGTTAACTGGTTGTTGGGGCACCTGGTATTGGCTACTGTCAGAAGACAAGATTCAGAGCTACATGTGCCTTTGGTCTAGCCCAGTGTGGTTTTTCTTATTGTTTAAATAACACTCACAGGCACTGGTAATAGAGTTACTCAAAGTTTGGGAGTTAGGAGCGGGTAGGTCAGTGGTCCAGTCCCCACACAGATGACCCCTTCCCTCTGGGACAGGGACAGGTCTGAGCTCTCACCCAGATGCTCATTGTGGCTGCCAGAATCTGTGAGCAGTTTGTTTAGTTTACGCCAAAGGTTGAGTCCTGCTTTGTGCATCGTGTGTGAGAATGAAAATCCTAAATTGCCTTTTGAAATAACGAATGCAGCAGGACGTGTTATTGTCCCTGCCCCAAAGCAGACAGACAAATGGAGAAATGCCGTCAAGTCCAAGGTAATACTCCACTGCCATTTTACCTTTTTTGCTTGTTAAACTCCTTCTTATCTGCCCCGCCCAGGCTGTCCTCTGCCTCAGCTGCTGCTCCAGGCCTGCTCTAGAGTCAAACATGCAGGGCACTCAGGGCAACAGAGGCTGGGACAGGGCAGCAGCCTGGGTTGGGCTGGGAAGATGCTGGGAGTTCTGGTTCCCTGAGAACTGGTCCGGCTCCCTTCTCAACAGCAAACAAATCAATTCCACGTCCCCTCCCCAGAAAAATCAGCCTAGAGCCAAGGGCAGCCGGGGACGATTCCCTCTAGTTCCCACCGAGGCAGGAGAGAACCCAGGGTGTTTCTAGCAGAGCTTATGGAACTGATGCGGGGAAACCAGCCTTTAATAACAGGCAGTTCCAGTTTAAGGTAAGTGTTTTTAACAATTTCTACAACATTAAAAAACCCTTCAATCGTAGTGTCACCATCCATAAAATTGCTTCAGCCTTATAGGTTCCCAAGTGCACAACTAAACATCTCTTCAAATCCAAGGGAGTGGAGATCAGTCAATGTTCAGAGTTATCCCACATAAAAGAACCATGTTGTGGTACATACTGGCCTCATCATGTGGCCATTGCTTTTCCCTCCTCTCTGTTAAAAGTTTTAGTATTTTGCACAGAAACTTTCTTCCCTCAGGAGAGACCTGGGAACCAGGGCTGCCAGCCAGACAAACACCTTTAAGAGGAGGCGTAATCTGTCAAAAAGTGATCTCCCTCCTTCAGTTCAGTGACACTCTGAAATGTTACTTCTCAGGGCAGAACCGGAGGATTGAAAGCAGCTACAACAAACGCCTGTGTAGCTAACAGGAATGAACACAAACACTCCCTTGTATCTGAAGAGATGTTTAGTTTTACCCTTGGTAAACTACAAGACTAAAGGGAAAGGCGGTGGTGCCAGATATAAAGAGTGAAACACGAGACAATCATCATAGTTATGCCCATACTGACTGCAAATTATTTCTAAATTCTTATTATCATCGATGTATTATTTTCTCTGGAGTCTAGACATTGACTAGATCTTGACCAAGAAATTTGGATCTTGATAAAATAATCGACTACCCCGGTTAAGGCAATGGACTTGATAACCGCTCAGTTCAAGTACTAACAACAGTGGCTGCCTTTTAGCCATAGCTTTTAATCAGGGCAATAAATTGATACAAACTCCTGTAAAATCATTTCACAGCTGAGTCCTTAACCCACATTCGTTAGGGCATTGGGCCACCATGTGAACATTTCATTTCCCTCCTCAGTTTCACACAGAGACACAATTTCCTTTGCACAGGTCCATGAACAGCAAAGCCTACCTGTGTCTCTTGTCTGAGCCAGGGCATTCAATTCCAGTGAACCCTTCTCTCCTGCAATGGCAATGGTCAGACAGAGGAGACTTGGCCACCTTCACCTCTGACAGTGAGATACTGGCTCAGCTTTTTCTTTACACTGCTGTTGTCAGTCCATGAAACATCAGGGATGGAATGCAAGGCTGAGCTCACACACCAATCCCCTGAAACATTTCAGTGCCCCAGAGAAATCCTGCCCCCAGCTATGGGAATGATATGGTAGAGATTCGAATAGGAAAGGGACTGTCTGAATTGTCAGTGTGGGGAATGAACAACTGTCATGGTAGAAACCCCCACTCTGAACCTTAGCATCCAAAAGATGGGGTACCAGCATGAATTCCTCTAAGCTTAATTACCAGCTTAGAACTTGTAGTGCTGCCACAGACCAGGAATTCCAGTGGCTGGTACACTCTGGTCCCCCCAAAACCTTGCCCGGGGACCCCCAAGACCCAGACCCTCTGGATCTTAACACAAGGAAAGTAAACCCTTTCCCCCGTTGCGTCTCCTAGGCTTCCCGTTCCTGGGTTACCCTGGAAGATCACTGTGATTCAAACTCCTTGGATCTTAAAACAGAGAGGAAAATTCACCTTCCCCCCTCCTTCTCTCTCCCCCTTCCAGACTCTCCCTGAGAGAGAAAGTAATCCTAACACAGAGAGGAAGTTAACCTTTCTCTCCCCCTTCCTTCCTTTCTCCCCACTAATTCCCTGATGGATCCAGACCCCGTCCCCTGGGGTCTCACACCAGAATAAAAAAAATGATCAGGTTCAAAAACAAGAAAAGCTTTTAATTAAAGAAAGAAAAATTCTTTGTAAATCTCAGTAAAAATTATCTTTGTAAATTTAAGATGGAATATGTTACAGGGTCTCTCAGCTATAGACACTGGGAATACCCTCCCAGCCTAAGTATACAAGTACAAATTAAAATCCTTTCAGCAAAATACAAATTTGAACTTCTTTCAGCCAAATACACATTTGCAAATAAAGAAAACAAACATAAGCCTAACTCGCCTTATCTACCTAGTACTCACTATTCTGAACATATAAGAGACTGTATCAGAGAGATTGGAAAGAAACCTGGTTGCATGTCTGGTCACTTTCAGAACCCAGAGAGAACAAGAACGAAACACTAACAGAACACACAAAACTTCCCTCCCTCAAGATTTGAAAGTATCCTGTCCCCTAACTAGTCCTCTGGTCAGGTGACAGCCAGGCTCATTGAACTTGTTAACCTGTTACAGGCAAAAGAGATATGAAGTACCGTTCTGTTAACCCTTAACTATCTTTTTATGACAACAACAATCTATAGCAATGTCGTTAGCCACAAACACACTCTCATCGTGCTCCAGCTGGAAGGGAAATGGGCAGGAACTCTTGCTTTTCACCATGGACACACTTACACTAATGCACAGCTGTGAGTGTGCTGGGGGAGTTGGTCTAAGCCATTTGAAGTGACAGGTCTGTGACAACAGAATCATTGTGTAGTGAAACAGCTGTGTATTGAGTAGTTGTGGCTGAATGGTTAAGGTGATGGGCTAAAAAGCCCTTGGGGTCTCCTAGTGCAGGTTCAAATCCTGCTGAGTACAGGATGCATTAGTGTGTTGTCAGTGCTGTTGTCTTAGTGCCTGAGCAGATTCTGGTCTCACTCTGAGGCCGTTTACACTTAAAATACTGCTATAGCACCGTGGAGAAGACAGTTGCTACAATGAGAAGAGAAGTTTTCTTTCTCTCTAATAGCTATGTTGACAAAACAGTCTTTACTTTCACTTAGCACTACCTAACCATGGCTTAGATCAGCTTAATTATACTGGTTCTGGGGTTTTTCACACCCTGAAAGACGTACTTGTTACAGGGTTTATCCCATCACCCTCCCATTCCCTGGTCCTTCTCGCTTGACCAGAGAGCAGCAATACACGAAGTTCAAAGGTGCAAACAATTCAATGTTTATTGGCGTAAACTTCCAGCAGGCAATGATTCCAATTTCCTTCCTCAGTGTCCCCCTTCCCAGCTCTGACACCACAAAGCCTTGCCTGTGTCCCTGTTCCCCTTTACTGTTCCTATTCCCCCCCTTAACAAAACATAATTCCAATTCCCCTACCCCCATTCCCATTCCCCCCTTACTTCCTGATTGACTGCAGACTATATAGTAAAACTGGAGTTCGCTTAGCTCTATCTTAACCAATCATTTTATTGAAATGTAACTAACCAATCCTAACATACTGTAACATGATTATCTAACCAATTATACCCCACCACGTTAATTGGTTTACATCCAACAATTTAATTATACAGCAGACAGAAACGGTTACAGAACCAGACAGAGATTATACAGACAACAATAGGAAGGAGGGGACTACAGTGATAGAACAACAAAGAAATGAGGATTTCACACCCCAACTGTTGGTAAGTGAGTTGTCCCCAGACAGGATGCTATCATGATAGAGGTTGTGGGTGCTGGTTGCTTAACTATCTCGCTCCCAAGGCAGGATTTTGAGGTTCACCATTACTCTCTCAGAATGCCAGCACCCATCTTTTGTTCACTTAAAACGTGAGCAGGGAGATTACAACACCATAGAACTCATGAAGCTCCAGGAAATGTGTAACTTTAGATATAGGTGAGTGTGTCTAAAAAACAGCTGTGCTGTAGAAGGTCTCTAGGAGTGGAAAGAGATGTGCCATATCCATCTCCCTAAAGAGTTAATCAACTATTAATGAAAACTAGGGTTGACAAGTCATATTCTTTGTAGTATCAGGATGGTGGACTGGTCTAAAGTGCTAGTTATGAGACTCTTTTTTTCTAATCCCTTGGGTGTTCTGGTCTCTGCATGGAGACGTGGTTTCACATCCCACTCCTGATATTATCATTAATTCTATCCAGAGAAAATGGCCTCACTTCAATCTCCCTTGGAACAATAGAACCCCATTTGCTTAGCTTTTCTATTCCAGTAGCTGTGAGAGAAGCTCCAAACCAGGGGGAAACAGGGCCTGTTCTCTCGACCCATCAATTTTTTGTCTTCCTTCATTCCAAGACATTTTCTCAGATACATCTGTATTTCCCACACTTTAATGAAACTTTAGAGTCATCATTTAATTGCCACACAACTGTACTTATGAAGTGAAGTGAAACACAACATTTTTTGGATATTCTTGCAGAAGAGTTTTGCTTTCTGACCTGGAATTGAACAGGGGCTACCCGAGGGGGACAATTCTACTCCATTTTCTTGACTCATCCAAAAAACAGAAGTTTGTGGTGCCCTTTGTTTCCCTGTTCTTCAAACACCTGTCGGGGTGGCCTAGGGAGACTTGGCCCTGACTCTCAGGGTCCCTCCCTGCCCTACCTTTCTATATGATTCTGTTGTGTGGGTTTGTGCTGTGTCGTTGTCCCACACTGAGCTGTTTTGCACAGTGTCACTTTGCACTCTGATGCATTGTTTCATGTTGTATGGTTTTTGCACTGGCTTGTGTTGCACTGGTTTGAGCTGAGCTCTTTTGCAGTGCGTCATTGTGCCCTATGGGACGTTCATTTGCATGGTGCTGAATTGTCGGGCTTTGCACTCCTACGTGTTGTCACTTTGTGCTGTGGAATGTCAGTTCACGCTGAATTGTTAGATGTTAGATTGGGGTGTTTCCACTTTTGTTGTTGTTTGTATTGTATTGCGTTGGCATCGAATTATAGAGCTGTACAGCTGCAAGCGCCCTGGAGAGGTCATGAAATCCAGCCCTCTCTGCTGAGGCAGGGCCAAGCAGAGACGATGCATTGGGGGCATGTGGGATCAAGTGCGCACAGCAGTCAGCCCAGGCAGGGAGCAGAAGGAGGGAACCAGAGCCAGAGCAGGTTGTCTATGGGACCAAGTATATGCAGAGTATCCTTGACAGAGGTTTGTTCAACCTGTTCTTAAAAATCTCCGAGGACAGAGACTCCACAGACACCCTTGGGAGCCTATTCCAGAGCTTAACTAACCTCAGAGTTAGAAAGCTGTTCCCAATATCTAATGTGAATCTCCCTGGCTGCAGATTAAGTCCATTACTTCTTGTCTTACCATCAGTGGACATGGAGACCAAATGATCATTGTCCTATTTATAAAGACCAAACTTTTCCCTCTGCAATCATCCGTTAACTGGTTATTATCCCCTCTTCTTGCCTGGCGTACAATGGAAGAGGAGAAAATACTCTCTTAACTTAGGATGCAAATGTCAGTTTGTTCTCTCTTCATGTTTTAGTGAAGCTCAGAGAGAAGACACATGACCTGCCAAAGAGCATAGAGAGTTTGTTTCCTTTTGATCTGTGACTATTAGCAGAAGAGTGACACCTAAGGGCTGTCGCTCCCACCCACCATGGGGCTTGAATTTATGATGGTGGCATTAAGAGCATCATGCTCTACCAACAGAGCTAGCTAGATTTAAAGTCAGTCAACTGCCCAGTCGCCGTGTAGAAGGTGCCCTATCAGAACATAAGAACGGCCGTACCGGGTCAGACCAAAGGTCCATCTAGCCCAGTATCTGTTTACCAACAGTGGTCAATGCCGGGTGCCCCAGAGGGAGTGAAGCTAATAGACAGTGGTCAAGTGATCTCTCTCCTGCCATCCATCTCCATCCTCTGATGAACAGAGGCTAGGGACACCATTTTTTACCCTTCCTGGCTAATAGCCATTTATGGACCTAGCTACCATGAATTTATCCAGTTCCCTTTTAAACATTGTTATAGTCCCAGCCTTCACAACCTCCTCAGGTAAGGAGTTCCACAAGTTGACTGTGCACTGTGTGAAGAAGAACTTCCTTTTATTTGTTTTAAACCTTCTACCTATTAATTTCATTTGGTGGCCCCTAGGTCTTATATTATGGGATCAAGTAAATAACTTTTCCTTATTCACTTTCTCCACACCACTCATGATTTTATATACCTCTATCATATCCCCTCTTAGTCTTCTCTTTTCCAAGCTGAAAATTTCTAGTTTCTTTAATCTCTCCTCATATGGGACCCATTCCAAACCCCTAATCATTTTAGTTGCCCTTCTCTGAACCTTTTCTAGTGCCAGTATATCTTTTTTGAAAAGAGGAGACCACATCTGTACGCAGTATTCAAGATGTGGGTGTATCATGGATTTATATAAAGGCAGTAAGATATTCTCTATCTTAGTCTCCTTTTTTTAATGATTCCTAACATCCTGTTTGCTCTTTTGACTGCTGCTGCACTCTGCATGGTAGTCTTCAGTGAACTATCCATGATGACTCCAAGATCTCTTTCCTGATTAGTTGTAGCTAAATTAGCCCCCATCATATTGTATGTATAGTTGGGGGTATTTTTTCCAGTGTGCATTACTTGACATTTATCCACATTAAATTTCATTTGCCATTTTGTTGCCCAATCACAGTTTTGTGAGACCTCTCTGAAGTTCTTCACTGTCTGCTTTGGTCTTAACTATCTTGAGCAGTTTAGTATCATCTGCAAATTTGCCACCTCACTGTTTACCCCTTGCTCCAGATCACTTATGAATAAATTGAATAAGAGTGGTCCTAGGACTGACCATTGGGGAACACCACTAGTTACTCCTCTCCATTCTGAACACACCGATGGGCGAACCTGGAGAGAGAGGTGGCAGCCCTTCGATAGGTCAGCTGGTAGAGGAAATGACTGGAGCCGGCACTCAGGAAGTCATCCTGACGTCGCCCTTCTGACTCCAGCTTGAAGGAGAGCTTCTTTTTCTTCCCCTTGCTGACAAAGAGCAAGAGAAGAAAGAAAGGTCAGGTGCTTCCAATACCGGGCTCTGGGCCCCCTCAAAGTTGCAAGGGAGTTTAGCAAGCAAAAAAGGTAAAATGGCAGTGGAGTATTACCCTGGACTCAATGGCATTTCTCCATTGGTCTGTCTGCTTTGGGGCAGGGACAATAACACATCCTGCTGCATTCGTTATTTCAAAGGGCGGTTTCGGATTTTCATTCTCATACACTGTGCACAAAGCAGGACTTAACACTCAGTGTAACCTAAATGAGCAGCCCACAGATTCTGGCAGCCACAAAGAGCATTTGGTGTGAGAGTCCAGACCTGCCCCTGCCCCTGCCCCTGCCCCTGCCCCTGCCTCAGGGGCGGAGAGTCATCCACGACCTACCAGCTGCTAACTCCTAAACTTTCAGTAACTCTATTATCAGTGCCTGGAGTGTAATTTAAACCATAAGAAAAACCACACTGGGCTAGACCAAAGGACCATCTAGCTCTGAATCTTGTCTTCTGACAGCAGCCGAGAGCAGGTGCCCCAAAAGCCACTCAACAAGGCACCACTGAGAGTTATTATCCTTGCCCCAAAAGCAGACAGACCAATGGAGAACTGCCATGACTCCAGGGTAATACTTCCCTGCGGTTTTACCATTTCCACTTGCTAAACTCCCTCCCAACCTTCTGGGCTCCTAGAGCAGGGTACTGAGCCTGAGCCGAGACACGGACAGTGCAACTTTACATCCCACGCCACATTACCCTGATTACTCCAACACAGGCCTGCCCTGGATGTTTCATTGCACTGGAGACGTACCCTAACGTTATGTCTACACTGCGATTAACACACCCAGGGCAGTTCTCTCAAAGCCCAGGTCAGCTGACTCAGGCTTATGGGGCTGAGACTGCAAGACTATAAAATGACAGTGTAGACATATGGACTTGAGCCCAACCTCTGAGACCCCACGAGGGGTGAGGGTTTCTGAACCCAGGCTTCAGTGTGAACACAAATATCTGCACCACAGTTTTTAGCCTCTCAGCTCTAGCTCCATGAGCCCAAGTCAGATGACCCAGGCCAGCCATGCTGCCATCTTTATCCCAGGAGAGGTGGACCCTAAGGGTACGTTCCCATTCCAATGTAAGCCCAGGGGTGGCAAGCTGTGCTCAAAGCAGCACCCTGCAAGCCCCATATTCACCAGTCTCATATAGTGATGATGCGTTTTGAACAAAGTCTGCCTGGTGAGGGATCATTTTAAAAATCTTGAAGTGTTCATCTGTTGAACATTAATGTCTTCTTGCATTCTATGTGTTCACATTGGTTTGGGAAGTTATGAAGTTTGCCCTGTGTGCATTACAGAAATGTGTTATGAGGTTGGGAAATGCCCACCACCAGCTTTTCAGGTGAAAAATGGAGGAGGCAGACTCCCTGCTGGCCCATTGAAGGTATCCACACTCCCAAGGACTATTCCAGGAACCGTGTAAAATGCAGACTTCTCCGAGATAGCACAGAGACAATGGACAGTGCTTGACTCATGTCGTAGCAAAGGTACTTTCTAGCAAGTTGGAAGAAACTATGAAAGGGAAGTAGAGACATTATGAATTGGCCTCTCTCCCTCACAACTCAACAGCTGGAAACACATCTGGAGGACAAAGACTGAAATGAGATAAATCAGAAGAGAATAACAATAATACATTCAAATCAAAGTCCTCAAACACACTGGTATTGGTTTTTCAGCAGAAAATTTTCAGTTTGGGGAATTTTCTTTTCCTAGTCAGACCTTGCCAAGGGAAGCAGGGAGAAAATGTTTGAGTTGCCTTCTTCAGGACAGCTTGCCCTAGACATTCTAGCTGTGGGTCACTGTCATGGCCTTGCTGAGAAATGGGGTATTTTTATAATTTGAGGAGGTCCCAGGGGTGTGTTTGGGGGAGATTATGAGGATGCTACCTTTTGAGATAAAAACTAAGAAATACAGAACTAGAGAATTTCTTTTTTCAGAAATCTGAGTTTTAGACATTTTATTTAAAGCTGGGGAGGGGGAGCAGAGAGGGTTGTCTGAGTTTCTAAGAAGGTTTTTGTTTGCAAGAAGCATTATTGTTTGATCTGTCATTGTACCAAAGGGGAGATGGTTGTCTATAAAGGAGGGGTGAAGACAAAAAGCATCCAATGAGGATGAGATTCAAACCCAGGCATGCAGAACACAATGGATTAGCAGCCCATCACCTTAACCACTCAGCCACCTCATCTGACCTGCTGAAAAACGGACAGTAGGAGAAATCTAAGGCCGGCACTGATAGGGACACTAAGGAGTTTTTAAATACTAAGCAGAAGCAGGGGCTGAATGAGCTCCCCCCTCACATCTAGTGGGAGAGACTTCAGGAACAGACTGTGTTTGCATAGACACATCTACTCTGCCTAGGTATGCAGCATGATGGGGCTGTTTCCCCAAAATGACTAGTTGTGGCAGGTTAGAAATCACTTTAGCACTGACTGATATGAAATGTTATTATCCTTCCTGTATGAGTGAAGGGCAGCAGAACATACCTAGTCGGTCCTGATGGAGGGGTAGGTGGGTGAGGAATAGCTTTTATTGGACTGTATAGAAGTGATTGAGAATAACATCCTAAACCAGTGGTCCCCAAACATTACACACTGTGCCCTCTTATCCATCTCTGTGGCCCCTCAGAAGCCACAGTCGAAAACCGAGGCTGGGAGTGGGGCTGTTGCTTGCTGTGGAGAGGGGTACAGACAAGGGTGAAGGGGGTCAAGGCTGAGCTGCGAACCAGAGGCCCAGGCTGAGGGTGGGGTTGAGGAAACACTGGGACAGAGTTGGGCGCAGTGCTGCTTCCTTCATGGGGGCTGGCTCGGGCCCTGAGGTGCCCCCATGACTGTTCCTCTGTTTCCCCCTAGGAGTCATGCCCCACATTTTGGGGAGCACTGAAGTCTACTCGCTAATCAGGGGTTAGTGATGCCAGAGCCCAGGGAAAGGGAGAACAAGTGCAGGGACCCCAGCACCAGAACCATGCCCCCCACACTTCTGTCTGTGGATCTGCCCCCTTCTGCACCTTCCATTCATGGCCCCATCCACTAGGTCACCTCTGTTCCACCCCTTCCCCCACTGGCCCCACCCTGTCACTCCTTTACCCCTGCACCACTGTCTCCCTGAGACCAGAGAAGCTCTGTGCCCCTGCTACAGCCCCAGGGCCATAGCAGGGAGTGGGAGCTCCTTCAGCCCTGGGGCTGACATGGGGCACACTTTTCCAGGGGGGCCCAATTTGGCCAGGGCCCCTAGTCATGGGCCCCACTGCTCCCTTGGCGACGCAAGGTTTGGGGAGGCTGAGCCCCACCCCCGAGCCTCCATTACGAGCCGCCCAGGCTACTACTGCTCAGTGTGTGGCCAGTCTCCCTGTGTTCTCTGCTGTTCGTGCTGGGGAGCCTGGCTGGCCTTAGGGGTGGGGCCCCCCGGCAGCCGCCCAGTGCTCCAGGGGGTCAAAGGGCACTATGTGCCAGTGTAAAGGTGCTCACTGCTCTCCCCTGCCCCAATGCTCCTCCATGGCCCCATAGAGGGTTGTGGGGAGCGAGGAGCAACACTATGTGCTCCATGTGTCCTGGTCACTTTCCCCACCTGGGCTGTGCTGTGAGGGGAGCATCAGAAGCTGCTGCTCTCTGCCCTCCCCTTATGCAGCCTGACTGAGGAAAGTGACCTCGATGCAGGGAGCTCGGATGATGTTGCTTCTCGCCCCCACAGCCCCTAGGGGTCCCTGGAGGAGCAGCGTTCCAGGGAGGAGCTGGCAGCAATGCCAGCTGCTCCATGCACACAGGTCACTGTCCTCACGTGGGTGCAGAAGGGGGTGCAGGGGTTAGGGGTGAAGGGGGGCAGGAGAGGGGCAATGGCTGGTGGCACAGGAGGGGAGTGTGGGAGTTAAGGGCAAAGGGGACACAGTGTAGGGGTTAGTGCACAGGAGGGGGCAGGAGTTGGGGTGAAGGAGGCGCAAGGGTTGGGAGTGCAGGAGCTAGCGGTTAAGGGGGAGGGGGATGGTCCAGGGGTGATGGGGAAGTGCCTAAGTACACATTTTGCCCAGGGCACCAGTTCCCCTAACGCTGGACCTTGATAACATTTCTTGCTGGGAGGCGGAGGGTAGAAAAGGAAGGAGTCCTAGCAGCTCTTCTGGGAGCGCAGGTGAAGAATGACTCCCCTTTCTCTAGATTCTCCCCGTGGGGCTCTGGGGCAAACAGAGCCGCATAGCTTCTGCCGCTTTCTCCAGATTGTCTGTGCTGGGCTCCCGTGGAAGTTACAGAAGGCAACAATTACCTGAAGTTTCTTGGCCATCATGGACAGAGCCGCACACCTTCCTCTGCAAACTCTACAGGTTGAAATCGAGTCTCTGAAGTCCATCCACAGCTGGGATGGGTCATTCAATCCTTTGTACAGAGCTTCAGTTTGTAGCAAAGTCCCTCCAGGGGTATGAAGCAGGACTGGAGACAAGATGGAGATGAAGCATCAGCCTTTTATAGTCTCTTGCCATGTGATCTTTGCTTTCTTTGTCCCAAGGACACTCTATCCAGCACCTGGCATAGAAAAACCTTAGCGTTCTGTCCATAGGCAGGTCCCTGCATACCTTGCTAAGTCAGAAGGGATATCTGCCTTCTCTCAATGGGTCAATGGTACAGCTCATGGTCCTTACTGAGCCATCAAGCAAGTTAGGCAGAACTGACACCAACTTGTCCAGCTGGGGTGTTCCCCGGAAGCATAGCACAAGTTTGAAAAACGGGCAGCATAGAGCCAATATTCATAACGTCAACTACAAAAATGATACACATATAGAGATAGCATCGTTGTAATCAGCCAATCAGAACCCCTCCATAGACCCCTTACACGACAACCTTTCTACAATATTAACTGCAAATACAGAACAGTGGTCACAACGGTGATCTATAGATGGGTTGCATCTCCTTGCACTGGGCCTTCTGCCCAGGGTCCCCCTCGCTCTCCCACACTGCTCACTGCACCCACCTCCAGCCCCAGTGCTGCTGCGGCTCTGCCTCCAGCTCCCTGGGCTGCTCCTCTGGCTCTGCTTGCTGCAGCTCTTCTCCTAGCACAGATCTGCTCCCTGGGCAGCTTCTATGGCTCGTGCTGCTGCGGCTCGGCTCCCAGCACAGATCTGCTCTGGTTCTCCCTGGCTGGTGCAGCTCTGCTCCCTGGCTCTTCTCGGGCTCTTGCTCTCTGTCACGGAGTCACCGGGCGATGCTCTGGAACTGCTCCCCACCAAGCCAGTCAGGACTTTGGGGAGCCTCCTCTCCCTTGGAGCAGACTTGTTCAGGGCAAGAAGCTCACACGGCTTCACCTCCTGGGTCTCTCCTTGGAGCATTTAGCATCCTCTGCCCCTCCGTGCGCTTCCCACAGCGAGTCCACCCCAGCAGGGGTCCTGGGGAAGCCACCGGGTTCTGCACCCCCACTTTGCAGTCAGACGTGACTCTCAGCCAGCCAGTAAAACAGAGGTTTATTCGATGACAGGAACAGGGTCTAAAACAGAGCTTGTAGATACAGCGAACCGGACCCCTCGGCTGGGTCCATGCTGGGGGGCAGTGAGCCAGACCCCCAGGTCTAGCCTCCACCCTTGACCCCAGCCAGCTCCAGACTAACAACCCCTCCCAGCCCCTCCTCTCTCCTCAGCCCCTTTCCCGGGCCAGGAGGTCACCTGATCCCTTTGTCTCCAACACCTTCAGCTGGCACCTTTGCAGAGGAGGGGCCCAGGCCATCAGTTGCTAGGAGACAGAGTGTCAGGCATTTAGGTGCACTGGCCCTTTGCTCTGCCAGATACTTAAGAACTGCCATGGGGACACTGAGGCACCAACACAGTATTCAGAGCAAACATTAAGAACTTTCCCAGTTCATCACACTCTCTCCTTAGCTCCACCCCACTCTGGCCCAGGCAGTTCCAGCTCACACAGAGGATGGGACCCCCTGGCCTGGTGACTCCCTCATTACACTGTCTGGCCTGTCAGTGCAGCTAACTTGGAGCTTTGGCCTCTCCCCATTGTCCCTGGGGACTGTCAGTCTCTGGGTCCTGATTTCCCATTGGCCCTTCCCCCATCAGTTGGGACTGGGAACTAGCCAACCAAAACCCCACTAAGTTTTAGTAAGGGGCCAACAGTCCCTTACATGAGCCAGCCCCGTGAGGGTCACCATTGTGTGGAGAAAGCAGCTCAAGCTGGTCTCATGGTGTAATGGGCAATGCTCAGGACTTTGAGTCATTCATTTTGAGTTCAAATCTTAGTGGGACCTTGTGTTGGCTTGTGGTAAAGCCCTGGACTCACAGTGCTCAACTTCCTTGTTTCCAGCTGTACAAGAGCAGATCTTTCCCCTCCTGCTGGGTGACTTGCCCACTAGGGCTGGGTTTTGGGTTGTGATGGCCAAAATTGGTTGGGACTCTAGAACTTGCTACCCTGGTTGCTGATGCCTGCAGTCCTGTGGTTTGATCTGGTGATTGGGATTCTTGCTGCTTCACATGGGGCCCAAAAGTTTGGCGCTTGTGCTTCCTGCCACACTTTTCCTCTTGCCTACATGGTGCTTGAATAAAGAAGGGCCAGGGCCAGGGCCAGGGCCAGGGCCAGGCTTGATAGTCAGGGCTAGGCAGGAGGGAGGAAGAGCCCCAGGCTGGAGCCCAGCACACCTCTCCTCCTCTGGGCACCTAGAGCAGAGGTGGCTGGTGCTGACAGCTCCAAGGAAAGGCTTCAAATCTACAGAGCAACTGAGGTCACGGCCAGAGAAGGGGAGGATCATGCCTATGCATAGCCAGCAGACAGCCACAAAGACACCCGGCCAGCCTGCTCCCTGCCATGCCAAACCCCCCTGAAGACGTGCTTAATCCACTTGCTGATCAGGAGGAAAAGCTCTCAAAATCTGTGCACGAGGAGAACCTCTTTTTTCCCCTCTACCTTTCATCTGTGAAAACAGCTGTGTGAAAGGTGGAAGGGATTTGGGGGCCCAGGAGGAGGCGCTTGATGTTCAGTGCCTTAGAGAAGCTGGACTTGGACATGGTGGGTGTTGGGAAAATGCACATTCATGAGTTTAGGGTAGATTGATGGGCAGAGGGTGATTGCAAGAATGGCCAATCTCTCTGGTCCTCCAGGCCAGGGAAAAATGATGGGATTGGAGTCTTGTTCTTCACATTTGAGGTGTGAGTACAGAAGGGGCTGGAGATCCGACCAGGGAGGGCATTACTGGTGGGCTTTGTGCTCTGCAGCACTGGTTGCAGCTATATTAGTGTGTATGGTCCCCAGTTAAGACATGAATGGAAAGATCAGTGGAAGGAACTGGCTCCTTTCCTCTGGACTGTTTGGTGTTGGGGGGATTTGAATTGTGTCAGCCGGCCTGAGGATCGCTGGTCCTGTTTTCCTGACTGTCAGAGGAAACATTTTTACACTGAGCACTACCTGGCGCAGGTCTGTAGTGAGGTCGGAGGAGCTTACACCAGCCCCAGAGGGGGTTCACCTTTCTGCGGGGACGGGCCAGGAGTCGCACTGACCGGATTTACGTGAAGGAGAGCACGTCGACAGCCTAGTGCAGGGTGGTGCCTATGGACTGTTCGGATCACGCTACTTTCACCATGTGCTCAGTGTGGACAATTCCCAGAGAAACACCCAGGCTCCCAAGGTGCTATTCACCAAGCCCCCTCAAGCACAGGGACTGGTGAACATTTGGAAGAGGGAAACTGCTCCACATGCTAGCCTGGGCAGCCGCCCATTTTCTTTGGCAAGTCAGGAAGGGCAAAGGCTAGACTGGAAGCAACAGGGGCTCCTGCCCCAGCCTTTGTGACACCCATCCCCCAACTCCTCCCTAGGGCTCTAGCTGAAGGCAGAGCATTGGCCTAAGCAGCCAAGAAGAGGTTCCAGCCCTGAAGGGAGCAGGACTTTCAGCACGAAGGTAAAAGTGCACCAGCACAACTATGAAGGGACTTGAACCTGCAATCGCTTGATCTGATGTAAGAAGCCTTATCCATTAGGCCACATAAGAAAAAGCCCTCTACGTACTTCTTTGGAAAAGACAGACACTGAGACATCCGACACAGTGGGGATTCACCCACGAAAGCTCATGCTCCAGTACGTCTGTCAGTCTATAAGGTGCCACACGACTCTTTGCTGTTTATGCAGAAACTGTGTTTCTGAGGTCAGTTACTGAGGGGGACCGAGACTCTTTGGGCACAAGAAGTGGAGTTCCCAGTGAGATGTGAGACTTAATAATCTGGAGCTGAGTGCAGGGCTTTGGCAGGGAGTCTCAGGCATGGGGGATTGTGGTGCAGCAGATGGACCGGCTGTCTAGGTGCAGAGATTTAGTCTCACTGAGGAGGAGGAGAAATCCTGCTGACAGGCAGTGTCTAGGGCCCGTGCAACCGCTAGGTGAACTAGTCGGCCGCCTATGGTGCCAAGTGGTTGGGGGCACCAAAAAGCGCACTCAGGGGAGGCTGTGGAGTGGAGGTGAGCTGGGGCAGGGGGCTGGGGGGAGGGCTGCCTGCAGCAAGTAATGGGGGCAGGGGCGTGCAGGGGAACTGCTCCCTGTCCCAGCTCACCTCTGCTCCGTCTTCTCCCCTGAGCACGCCGCCCCTGCTCTAATTCTCCTCCCCTCCTAGGCTTGCCACACTAAACAGCTGATTGGCATCGCAAGCCTGGGAGGCGAGAGAAGTGGAGCAGCGCTGACGTGCTCAGGGGAGAAGGCAGAGTGGAGGTGAGCTGGGGTTGGGAGCTGCTGCAGGAGGCGCTGAATGGCTCTTCCCCATGGCTCCCGTCCCTGCTCCGCCCCAGACCCACCCCCCTGCCCTGCACTCACTGCATGGTAAGTGAAGTGACCCAGCCCCAGCCTGGTCCACTCCCCTGATTCCCAGCCACACCACTGGCGAGTGCTGTGGGGCAGTTCCCCCCTCCCCCCAAAGCTTGGGAGCCAGGGGAGGTCTATGGCTCTGGGTCTCTCATCCCTCCATCCTCTCCCCTGCGCCCAATATCCTCTTGGGCTCTGTGGGGCTGGGTCTCTCTCTCTGCCCCTGTGCTCCCCCCTGCACAGCATGTCCTGGGAGTGACTCAGTTTCCCTGGACCAACATTTCACCACTCCACACATGTCTCTTCTGTCCCCCCGCTCCCTCCACTCCACGCCATTTTCCCTGCACCCTAACCTGGGTCTCTGCCAACCCCCTCTCCTCTCCTCCTGACCCCAATATCCCCTGCCCCTACGGGTCTCCCGCCCCCATTCTCCCCCATCCTCTCCCCCAATATCTCCCTGCCCCAGGCTGTGACGTGCCATGACGTGTGTTGGGGCTGTGACGTGTACTGTGATCAGGGCTGGCTAACGGGTTTTTACCGCCCCAGGTGGTAGAGAAAAAAAAAGAACCCACGATCGCAATCGGCGGCAGCTCCACTGCGCTGCCTTTTTCTTCAGCGGCAACTCGGTGGCAGGTCCTTCCCTCCGAGAGGGACCGAGGGACCCGCCTCCAAATTGCTGCCAAAGAGCCCGACGTGCCGCCCCTTCCCCTTGGCCGCCCCAAGCACCTGCTTGCTGAGCTGATGCCTGGAGCCGGCCCTGGCTGGGGCTGTGACGTGCGCTGGGTCTGTGACGTGCTGTGACCTGCTCACTCCCCAAGGGCAACTCACTCACTTGAAAACAGCAGGACAGAAGGTGTCACGTGTCCATGGGCGGGGTTATGCAGATGAGCAATGTCTGGAGGCAGTACAGGGAGCAGCGAGAAGAACCGAAGGAGCCGGGCAGAGAGAATTCTCTGTGTGTGGACAGAATCCGGTGTAGGGAGTTCATGTGGTGAGTGCCTGCACCGGAGTCACTTCGGGGCAGTGATTGCCACTGAGCTATGTACTGACAAAAGGTGTGTGAATGGGGTATGGTGCTTGGCTGGGAGCAGCTTGTGGTGATAAGAAAAGGGGTGGGAGCAAGAGGTCCTGTCCTAGCAGGAAGCGTATACCCTGAGAGGGTGTTTTGTGGGTGCAAGTAGGTTTGGGGGTTTCTTGCAATGACAAGGGGTGTCTGCAGCTAGAACCCTCCTAACCCCACTAGTTTTCTCTGTGTTGGGGGTGGCAGATTCTGTGATGTCACAGTCCCTGGGGGAAGGGTATGAATCATAACTCCAAAATGGGAGAACAACTCCCCCCACTCCTGCTCAGTCTGCACTAGGGGGCTGGGCTGGGATCTTTAGGGAGGGAAGCACAGGGAAAAACAGTCTCCTCTATGGATCCCAGGAGTCCTGGATCCCAGTCCTCCTGCTCTAGACCCTTTCCACTTCCAAAGCCAAGGATAGAACCTAGGGGTCCTGGTGCCCAGCCCCCTCCCTGCTCTGACCACTAAACCCCACTGCCCTCCCAGGGTGGTGCAGGAGTCATTGGGTCCGTGTCCCCGCTCTGCTAAGAGCCTTGACTGATTTTCCCAAAGTGCTTCCTTCTGAATCTAGCCAACGAAGTGGGGATTCACCCACAAAAGCTCATGCTCCAAATCGTCTGTTGGTCTATAAGGTGCCACAGGACTCTTTGCTGCTTTTACAGATCCAGCACATCTGCCCCCCCTGCCCGGTCACTGCCCACCCATTGTGGGGGCACCAGCACTGCCGAGTCATGATGGGAAATTGTCCAAGCTGGGCCAGGGGAGACGTATGTGTCCCTGCTGCTCTCTGCTGGAGGGGCTGAGCCCTGCTCTGTGTGTGTGTGAGTCTGTGACACTGTTTGTATCAGTGTGTTGCTGGGCTAACCAGTAAGAAATGGCTTTGCAGGATTTTGTACTTTGCAGCAAGTGACACACACACACACACACACACACACAAAGGGACTCACACAATCCCAAGAACATTCACACACAACACACCCAGAGGGACATGCTAGCCCAACCCCCAAAGAGAGAAACAATCACACTACCAGCCTCACTCACAATCACCCCCTCCCACACACCATAATATTCACAATTGTGCTCAGAGACACAACTGCACACAGTTCATTCCCACTGCTCCAAATACAAGGACCTCCTGCCCCACACAGCTGGACAGCTACGAATGAGAATGATCCCCTCATGCTGGATCATCTGCTTGGCCCCCCACTCCCTCTCGGGGCACGCTGTGTGGCGTGGCTGGGGATTGTGCAATGGCCCAGCACCAGGCAACACAGAACGGACACCACACACCCTGCCCTGCCTCACCTGAGCTGCTCTCCAGGTGCATTGGAGCCCAGCACCCCACACCTTGGCACTCCTGCCCCACAGGGGGTGAGCTGCAGCCCCTGCCACACTCTGCAGAGGAGAGAAGGGTCAGGCCAACCAGACATTGTAAGATGGGGAAATCACCATCAGGGTCGACAGTATGGGGGCTGTAACATACGGACGAACAGTTGTCGCACCGGCAGAGGGCAGCAGAGTATGCACATACATGCAACTGCAAACAAACACATGCATGAATCCAGCCACACACACACAATTGCTAATATACACAATCACCCGCACAAATCCAGCCAACACCAACACAAGCCTGGGAGCTAGGGGAGCAGAGCAGCCTGGAGCTGGGTCACTCCACTTCCCACAAGAAGTAGCCAGCCCCCCTGGTCCCACGGTGGCCTGAGGCCAGCCCCCTTCTGCTTCCCCCCATGGAGGCCTGGGGCCCCAGCCTGCTCTGCTTTCCTGGCTCCTAAGCTTGAGGGGAGGGAGGAAACCACCCCACAGCACTCGCCAGCAGTGTGGCTGGGAGCCAGGGGAGTGGACCAGGCTGCGGCTGGGTCACTCCACTTACCATACAGTGAGTGCAGGCGGGGGGAGGCTGGGGCGGAGCAGGGGCCGGGGCCATGGGGAAAAGCTGGGCAGCCCCCGCTGCAGCAGCTCCCCACCCCAGCTCACCTCCACTCCACCTTCTGCCCTGAGCACTCCAGCACTGCTCCACTTCTCCCGACTCCCAGGCTTGCTGTGCCAATCAGCTGTTTAGTGCGGCAAGCCTGGGAGGGGAAGAGAATTAGAGTGGGGGCGGCGTGCTCAGGGTAGAAGACGGAGCAGAGGTGAGCTGGGCAGGGAGTGGTTCCCCTGCACACACACCCCTCCGTTACTTGCTGCAGACAGCCCTCTCCCTGCACCCCCCCCAGTCCCCTGCCCCAGCTCACTTCCACTCCACTGCCTCCCCTGAGTGCACTTTTTGGTTCCCCCAACCACTTGGCACCATAGGCGTCCGACTAGTTCGCCTAGTGGTTGCACCGGCCCTGGCCACTGCCTATCAGCAGGATTCCTCCTCCTCCTCTTCCGTGAGATTAAATCTCCGCACCTAGACAGCTGGTCCGTCCGCTGCACCACAATCCCGCATGCCTGAGCGTCCCTGCCAAAGCCCTGCACTCGGCTCCAGAGAATTAAGTCTCACATCTCACTGGGAACTCCACTTCTTGTGCCCAGAGAGTCTCAGCCCCCCTCAGTAGCTGACCTGAGAAACACAGTGTCTGCAAAATCAGCAAAGAATCGTGTGGCACCTTATAGACTGACAGACGTACTGAAGCATGAGCTTTCGTGGGTGAATCCCCACTTTGTCGGGTGCATCAGTGTCTGTCTTTTCCAAAGAAATGCCTGGAGAGCCTTTTCTCATGTGACCACATGGCCTAATGGATAAGGCATCTCACTTCAGATCAGGCGATTGAGGGGTCGAGTCCCTTTGTAGTTGTGCTTGTGCCCTTTTACCATTGTGCTGAAAGTCCTGCTCCCTTTAGGGCTGGAACCTCTTCTTGGCTGCTCTGGCTTCAGCTAGAGCCCCAGGAAGGAGTTGGGGGTTGGGCGTCACAAAGGCTGGGGCAGGAGCCCCAGATGCTTCCAGTCTAGGCTTTGCCCTTCCTGACTTGCCAAAGAAAATGGGCGGCTGCCCGGGCTAGTGTATAGAGCAGTTTCCCTCTTCCAAATGTGCGCCTGTCCCTGTGCTTGAGGAGGTTTGTTAAATAGCACCTTCGGATCCTGGGTGTTTCTCTGCTTCTCGCCAGCTGGGGAAAAGCCTCTTGGGGTAAAATCTCCTGCCCCACTGCAAAAGTGAGCACCTTGAGTGGGAACAGACAGAGGCCCCACTGGGGGGGCTGGCCCTGCCTTCCTACCATCTCCTGATGTTGGCCACAGAGCATCAGCAGCCGCCCCGCATGCTGGTCTGCAGGTGGCCTTCAGGGATGTTTGGCATGGCAGGGAGCAGGCTGGCCGGGGGTCTTTGTCGCTGTCTGCTGGCCACACATAGGCATGGTCCTCCCCTCTCATGAACAGCCAGAGTTAGTCTGTGTTTGAAAGCAGAAACACAGGAGACTCAAGACAAGAGGGTGAGAAAGACTGAGAAAGGACCTATGAAGACAGCACACACTACAGGGACACTGCCCGGTTAAGGGATGTGGAGGCACCAAATTGCCCCATTTTTCCTGGTGCCCTACGCAGCTCCGTACTGCTCCAGCAGCCAGCCCGATCCCCCAGCTGTCTGAGCCAGCCAGGAAAGCTGCCCCTGCTCCACCTCTTCCACAAAGCCCCCACCCCTGCTCTGCCCCATGCCACCTCTTCCCACCCCTGCTCCACTCCATTCCCCCCCCCACTCCACCCCTTCCCCTGAGCTACATCCCAGTGGACTGCAGGAGGGATCAGGTGCACCCTGCACTCACTGGGCGGAGGGAAGTGGAACGACCTGGCCCCAGCCTGCTCTGCTCCACCAGCTCCCAGCCATACCACTGGTGAGTGCTGGGGGGCATTTCCACCCACCCCCCCAAGTTCCAAGGCTGATGGCAGAGTGCAGCAGTCTGGGGCGGGATCACGCCACTTCCCGCTGCCCCGTGAGTGTGGGGTCGGGCCTGCCCTGCAATTACCGGGCGGCAGGGAGTGGAGTGACCTGGCCCCAGCCTGCTTCGCTCTGCCAGCTCGGGCTGGGGGACGGGGGTGCTGTGTAGGGAACCAAAATGTCTAGGAACAAGCCTGAATAGATCATTTTTCCACAGGGACCGATGGCTGTTAGAATAGAGATATTCAGGCTGCCTATACAGGCCTAGACTTTAAGAACTTAGGTGTATTTTTATCACTTACCCAGTGACAGGGGTATAAAGCAAAGAACCAAAATCCCAGTCTGCCTGTGTCTGGGCCTTCTCTCCCTAGGAGAGTCTGAGCCCTTGTTCGTAGGCTAAGGCCTTTAGCTAAGCAGCAGGGGCAGCCATATGCTGGGAAGCGAACGGTCACATCCTCACCTCCCAAACCCGTCACACTGAACTAAGGTGGAGTTGGGCTGTTAGGATGACTCTCCTGTCCCGATAGTGCCCATCACCACCAGATAAAGAAACAGATCTTAAGGAGCAAAGAGTCCTGTGGCACCTTATAGACTAACAGACATATTGGAGCATGAGCTTTCGTGGGTGAATACCCACTTCATCGGATGCATGATCTTAAGGGAGCATCTGATCTGGCAAGAAATCCCTTCTCCACGGTTGTGGTTGTGAAACCGTCATTTCTGTAGTGTTTATCTTTATGGCCCCTGCTTTTCTATTGTCAGTCTGTCTGGTTCTCTAATTGTTTCTGTCTGCTGCAGAATTAATTTTGCTGGGTGTAAGTTAATTAGGGGAGTGGGATGTAATTGATTAGAGAATTCTGTTACAATAGGTTAGAATTGGTTAATTACATTTCAGTAAAATGATTGGTTAAGGTCTAGCTGAGAATATTACTGTATAAACTGGGGTCAAACAGGCAGTGGGCGTTGCTAACGGGAGGATGGGAATAGGGAATGGGGAACAGGGACACAGGCAAGGCTCTGCGGTGTTGGAGCTGGGAAGGGGGACATGGGGTAAACACTCTGCAGTGTCAGAGCTCATAGACTCAGAAGGGACCATTATGATCGTCTAGTCCAACCTCCTGCACAACACAGGCCACAGACTCTCTCCCACCCACTCCTGTAACAAACCCCTGACCTATGTCTGAGCTATTGAAGTCCTCAACTCGTTGTTTAAAGACTTCAAGGTGCAGAGAATCCTCCAGCAAGTGACCCGTGCCCTACGCTGCAGAGAAAGGTGAAACCCCCCCAGGGTCTCTGCCAATCTGCCCTGGAGGAAAATTCCTTCCTGACCCCAAATATGGTGATCAGCTAAACCCTGAGCATGTGGGCAAGACTCACCAGCCAGCATCCAGGAAAGAATTGTCTGTAGGGATGTGGGGTAAACGCTCTGTGGTGTCAGAGCTGGGAAGGGAACACAGGGGAACAGACTCTGTCCCTGTATAGACATCAGCCTGACTGGTGTGAAGGGCTTTGGAATCTGCTTGCTTGGAAACTAACCCCAGTAAACATCCCTTTGTCTGTGCTTCCGACTTCTGGTCTTTTGCTGCTTGCTGTCTGTGTGACAAGAGCCAGGGAAGTGGGCAGGGAAAGCCAAAGCCCTCTAACAATGGCTCCTTGCTCCTCTCCCTCCAGGCTCAGGGGTCAAGGATGGGCAGGACTCCAGGCTCTGCTGGAGGGATCCTGGCACAGGGGCTGGTGGGGCAGAAAGGATTGTAGATTCTGACCTGCACTCTGGAGAGGAGGTAATAAGTGAAGGGGCATTTTTGATTCCTACGCTGCTTCAACCTCCCCAGGGCTGGAATTCTACATTCCGTAGGGCCAAACAAGGGGGTAAAGCCATTTGGTTAATGAAAACCAGTGCTCCAGGTGAGGTTTGAACTCACAACCTCAGCATAGCTCCTCTCAGCACTGCCCTATAAGTACTGTGCACTAACCAATTGTGCCACTGGAGCAGCTGTTAAAAGCAAGTCTCTCAGTCCCCTAGGTTGATAAAGGCAAGGAGTCACCCCAAAACATTCTCAGTGGGATTAGGAGCTGGTATCAACAAGCATTGTACTTGGTGGGGTGGATTCTTCTTAAGGCTTCCAGGCACCATTTGACCCTTTTGTTCTTCCCTGTGTAATAACAGAGCTGACTGAGACTCACTGTAGAGTCTTGCTGCAGACCAACAGATCTGAAATCACTGATCACCAGCTCTAAGCATTAGTCCTGCTTTGGGACAGTATCTCTCATGCAAGAAACTGCCCAGTCTGCGCTAGCAGTGAGCCTCCCTCACTAACAGCTGAAATCAGGGAGAGCTGTGTGAAGTGCTGGGACCCCGGGGGTGCCTGAACAGGGGCGAACACCCCAGGACTTTTAAAAATGGGAGGGCTCTGCCTTGCCACTTTGTAATGACCGTAAGGTTGAGTGAGGGTGGGGAGGGGGCCGAGAGCAGCGAGCAGGAGGACGGGTCTTGGGGGAAGAGGCAGCGTAGGAGTGGAGGTGAGCTGGGGCAGGGGGCTGGGGAGTGCAGGGAGAGGGCTGCCCGCAGCAAGTAACGGGGGTGGGGGCATGCAGGGGAACTGCTCCCTGTCCCAGCTCACCTCTGCTCCGTCTTCTCCCCTGAGCACGCTGCCCCCGCTCTAATTCTCCTCCCCTCCCAGGCTTGCCGCACTAAACAGCTGATTAGCACAGCAAGTCTGGGAGGCAGGAGAAGTGGAGCGACGCCAGCGTGCTCAGAGGAGAAGGCAGAGCGGAGGTGAGCTGAGGTGGGGAGCTGCTGCAGGGGGGGCTGCCTGGCTCTTTGCCATGGCCCCCGCCCCTGCTACACCCCAGCCCTGCCCCCCCCCCGCACTCACTGCATGGTCCACTCCTCTGGCTCCCAGCCATGCTGCCGGCGAGTGCTGTGGGGCGGTTCCCCCCTCCCCCCAAACTTGGGAGCCAGAGGAGCAGAGCAGGCTGAGGCCCCAGGCCTGTGTGTGGGGAAGCAGAGGGGGGCTGGACCCAGGCCTCTGTGGGGGACAGGGGGCTGGCTACTTCCTGCAGGAAGTGGAGTGACCCGGCCCCAGCCTGCTATTGCACAATCCCCAGCCACGCTGCACAGCGTGCCCCGAGAGGGAGTGGGGGGCCAAGCAGATGATCCAGCACGAGGGGGTCATTCTCATTGGTAGCTGTCCAGTGGCAGTGAGTTCAACAGGCCTTGGCACATGCTGTGTGGGGCAGGAGGTCCTTGTATTTGGAGCAGTGGGAGTGAACTGCGTGCAGTTGTGTCTCTGATCACAACTGTGAATGTTATGGTGTGTGTGGGGGGGTTATTGTGAGTGTGGCTGGGGGTGTGATTGTTTCTCTCTTTGGAGGTTGGACTAACATGTCCCTCTGGGTGTGTTGTGTGTGAGTGTTCTTGGGATTGTGTGTGTGTGTGTGTGTGTGTGTGAGAGAGAGAGAGAGAGAGAGAGAGAGAGAGTGAGAGTGAGAGTGAGAGTCGCTGCAGAATACAAAATCCTGCAAAGCCATTTCCTACTGGTTAGCCCAGCAACACACTGATACAGTGTCACAGACGCACACACACACAGAGCAGGGCTCAGCAGAGGGCAGCAGGGACACACACGTCTCCCCTGGGCCAGCTTGGACAATTGTCCATCACTACTCTGCAGTGCTGGTGCCCCCACACGGGGGTGGGCAGTGACCCGGCAGAGGGGGCAGATGTGCTGGATCTGTAAAAGCAGCAAGGAGTCCTGTGGCACCTTATAGACCAACAGACGTATTGGAGCATGAGCTTTCGTGCGTGAATTCCCACTTCGTCGGCTAGATTCAGAAGGAAGCACTTTGGGAAAATCAGTCAAGGCCCTGAGCAGAGCTGGGACACAGACCCAGTGACCCCTGTACCACCCTGGGAGGGCAGTGGGGTTTAGTGGTCAGAGCAGGAAGGGGCTGAACACCAGAACCCCTAGAGCAGCCACCGATTGCGATCGTGGGTTGTTTTTTTTTCCCCGCCGCTTTGGGCGGCAAAAATCCAGCCCTCGCCCCAGCACGACACAGCCCCAGCACACATCATAGCACGTCACAGCCTGGGGCAGGGAGATATTGGGGGAGGGGATGAAGGGAAGGAGAGACCCAGCCCCATAGACCCATAGGGGCAGGAGATATTGGGGTCAGGAGGAGAGGACAGGGGGTTGGCAGAGACCCAGCCTGGAGTGCAGGGAAAATGAGGTGGGGTGGAGGGAGGTGGGGAACAGAAGAGACGTGTGGAGTGGTGAAATGTTGGTCCAGGGAAACTGAGTCAGTCCCAGGACATGCTGTGCAGGGGGGAGCACAGGAGCAGGGAGAGAGACCCAGCCCCACAGAGCCCAGGAGGGATATTGGGGGCAGGGGAGGGGATGGAGGGATGAGAGACCCAGGGCCATAGAACTCCCCTGGCTCCCAAGTTTGCGGGGAGAGGGGAACCACCCCACAGCACTTGCTGGTGGCATGGCTGGGAACCAGGGGAGTGGACCAGGCTGGGGCTGGGTCACTCCACTTACCATGCAGTGAGTGCAGGGGCAGGAGGGCGGGACTGGGGCGGAGCAGGGGCAGGGGCCATTGGGAAGAGCCAGGCAGCCCCTCCTGCAGCATCTCCCAGCCCCAGCTCCCCACTGCTCTGCCTTCTCCCCTGAGCACGCTGGCACTGCTCCACTTCTCCTGCCTCCCAGGCTTGCGGTGCCAATCAGCTGTTTAGTGCGACAAGCCTAGGAGGGGAGGAGAATTAGAGCGGGGGCGGCGTGCTCAGGGGAGAAAACAGAACAGAGGTGAGCTGGGACAGGAAGCGGTTCCTCTGCACGCCCCCGCCCTTGTTACTTGCTGCGGGAAGCCCTCTCCCCGCACACCCCCAAACCCCCTCCCCAGCTCACCTCCTCTCCACTGCCTCATCTGAGTGTGGCTTTTGGTTCCCCCAACCACTTGGCACCCTAGGCAGCCGACTAGTTCGCCTAGTGGTTGCACCGGTCCTGGACACTGCCTATCAGCAGGATTCCTTCTCCTCCTCCTCAGTAAGATTAAATCTCCGCACCTAGACAGCTGGTGCATCTGCTGCACCACAGTCCCCCATGCCTGAGCCTCCCTGCCAAAGCCCTGCACCCGGCTCCAGAGAATTAAGTCTCACATCTCACTGGGAACTCCACTTCTTGTGCTCAGAGAGTCTCGGCCCCCCTCAGTAGCTGACCTGAGAAACACAGTGTCTGCAAAATCAGCAAAGAGTTGTGTGGCACTTTATAGACTAACAGTCATATTGGAGCATGAGCTTTCGTGGGTGAATCCCCACTTCGTTGGATGCATCAGTGTTTTCCTTTTCCAAAGAAGTGCCTGGAGGGCCTTTTTTCATGTGACCCCATGGCCTAATGGATAAGGCTTCTGATTTCGGATCAGGGGATTGAGAGTTTGAGTCCCTTCGTGGTTGTGCTTGTGCAGCTTTACCTTTGGGCTAAAAGTCCTGCTTCCTTCAGGGCTGAAATCTCTTCTTGGCTGCTCAGGCCAATGCTCTGACTGCAGCTAGAGCCCTGGGAAGGAGTTGGGGGGAATGGACATCACAAAGGCTGGGGCAGGAGCCCCAGGTGCTTCCAGTCTAGCCTTTGCCATTCCTGACTTGCCAAAGAAAATGGGCGGCTGCCCGGGCTAGTGAGTAGAGCAGTTTCCCTCTTCCAAATGTGCGCCAGCCCCTGTGCTTGAGGTGGTTTGCTACATGGAGCCTGGGTGTTTCTCTGCTTCTCGCCAGCTGGAGAAAAGCCTCTTGGGGTAAAATCTCCTGCCCCATGGCAAAAGTGAGCACCTTGAGTGGGAATGGTAAGAGGCCCCACCAGGGGGGCTGGCCCTGCTTTCCTACCATCTTCGATAACGACCACAGAGCATCAGCAGCTGCCTCACATGCTGGGCTGTGGGTGGCCTTCAGTGGGTGTTTGGCACAGCAGGGAGCAGGCTGGCTGAGTGTTTTTGTGCCTGTCTGAAGGCCACACATAGGCATGGTCCTGCCCTCCTCTTGCCCTGTCCTCGGTTGTTGTGTGGCTTTTAAGCCTTCCCTTGGAGCTGTCAGCGCCAACCGCCTCTGCTCTAGGTGCCCAGAGGAGAAGAGGTTTGCTGGGCTCCAGCCTGGGAAGCCTGGCCCTGGCACTCCTTCCTTGAAATGCCATGTGGGCAAGAGGAAGAGCTGCAGCTACAGGGACCAAAGTTGTGGACATCAGATGAAGCAGCAAGAAACCCAACCATCAGGTCAACCCGCAGGAATCTCTAGCCAGACTGTTAAGTTCTAGGACCCCACCCTATAGCGGCCAGCTGGACCAAAGAACTATCTCCAATGGGCATCAGTGACCCATGAGGAGGAGAAAAAAGCCTTGGTGAAGTTCACCCAGGTTGAAGGTAACTATACACATTGAGCTCCAAGGCTTTGCAGCAAACTACAATATCTGTAGGAGGTCCCAATGAGATTTGAACTCAGATTTCAGGCTTCAAAGTCCTGAGTGCTGCCCATTACTCCATGGAACCTGCTCCCATTTTGTTTTCTAGACCCCCATGTCTCTCGGCTGGCTGGTTTGCACTCTGCACTTATTGCTTCCCACCAGCGGCTTCCTCTTGCAGGACACTCTCTCCTTCTCCAGCGACTGTGGTCCTGCACTATGGGATCAGTGGATCCTCCCCTGAGTCCCCACATCCCCCTACTTGGTCTCCATTCCCTGTAGGCTGCAAAAATGTCAGGGGAGGCAACCCCTCCCTTCACTCGGTGCTCCCGCTCATATCGGCCAGCTGCAGCCTCATCTCCTGGAACTCGGGCAGCTGTCACTTGATCCGGTTGTACAGTCACAGGATGACTGGCTCCCCAGCCTGGATGCACTTGTGGAAATCCCACAGGCAACACTACAGGACTTGGCACCATTGGTTTCTTTGATATTGTGGTGTTTGCCTGACTGCTGGAACAAAGCTGCCAACTCCTCCCTCACCGACTCCCGTCAATCCCTCTGGTTGCCATAGAACCCTCTGATGCTTTCCCGTTCTGCCAACAACACCAGGCTTTGCCCCCCTGCTCCTTTATCTTGCAAGCTCTGGATGTTCAGCTTCCAATATCCTCTGCCCTGGGTCAGGGACAGGGGCAGCTCCAGGCACCAGTGCAGCAAGCGCATGCCTGGGACGGCAAGCTGCAGAGAACGGCCTGCCCGTCACTGTGAGGGTGGCAGTCAGGCTGCCTTCAGCAGCATGCCTGCAGGAGGTCCTCTAGTAACGCAGATGTGGCCTCTCTCCTGATTCCTGAGGAAAGGAACCTTTCCAGGAAATGGCCATGGATTCTAGGAATCCTCATGTGGCTGGTGGAGAAGTACCAGGAATCATTTGGCTCCTGGCACACAAGGCAACTTAAAACTGGGTGCTTGGACAAGGGCTTGAACCCTGGATCCTCAGATTAAAACCTTGATGTGTTACCAACTGAGCTAGTTGAGATCATCTTCACCATTCACCACAAGAGCGAGCAGGTAGGCAAAAGAGAGGCAAAAAATGTCCCCAGAACCCCTCCACTTTTTCTGCACTGCCACTGACTGTCAGCAGGATTCCTCCTCCTCATCCCTTCTGTGCCTCAGTGTGACTAAATTTCCACACCTAGACAGCCGGTCCGTCCACTGCACCCCAATCCCCCATGCCTGAGCCTCCCTTCCAAAGCCCTGCACCTGGCTCCATAGAATTAAGTCTCACGTGTCGCTGGGAACTCTACTTCTTGTGCCCAGAGAGTCTCAGCCCCCCTCAGTAGATGACCTGAGAAACACAGTGTCTGCCTTTTCCAAAGAAGTGCTTGGAGGGTCTTTTCTTATGTTACCATGTGGCCTAATGGATAAGACGTCTGAGGGTGGATCAGAAGATTGAGGGTTTGAGTCCCTTGGTGGTTGTGTTTCTGCAGTTTTACTATTGTGCTGAACGTCCTGCTCCCTTCAGGGCTGGAACCTCTTCTTGGCTGCTCAGGCCAATGCTCTGGCTTCAGCTAGAGCTAGAGCCCTGGGAAGGAGCTGGGGGTTGGGTGTCACAAAGGCTGGGACATGAGACCCAGGTGCTTCCAGTCTAGCCTTTGCCCTTCCTGACTTACCAAAGAAAGTGGGCGGCTGCCTGGGCTAGGGTGTGCACCTGTCCCTGTGCTGGAGGGTACTTGCTACATAGCGTCTTAGGAGCCTGGGTGTTTCTCTGCTTCTTGCCAGCTTGGGAAAAGCCTCTTGGGGTAAAATCTCCTGCCCCACAGCAAAAGTGAGCACCTTGAGTGGGACCAGTCAGAGGCCACACCATGGGGGCTGGTCCTGACCCTGCTTTCCTACTATCTTCTGATGTTGGCCACAGAGCATCAGCAGCCACCCTGCATGCTGGTGACCTTCAGTGCGTGTTCGGCATGGCAGGGAGCAGCCTGGCTGGGTGTTTTTGTGCCTGTCTGAAGGCCACACCTAGATATGGTCCTGCCCTCAGTTGCTCTGTGGCTTTTAAGCCTTCCCTTGGTGCTGTCAGCACCAGCTGCCCAGAGGAGGAGATGTGTGTGGGGTCACTTTTACAGATGCCCCTTCCCTGGTACTGCTCTTGCTCAGCTGCACAGAGGAGTTTTCATCCCCAACCCCTGCTTAGCAGCCCTCTGGCACCATTCCTGAGGGCTGCCCTGCCTCACTTTCTTCCCACCATGTTGGGAAAGACAACTCTCATCATTAAAGGTCAGATGGGCCAACTAGGGGCAAGTAAGCCCCTTCTGTGTTTTCCTACTGCAGATCCCAAGGTCAGGAACTCACCTTGGGTGGAGGGACTGCTGTGCTCCCAGAGGGCAAGCCATCTCTGCACAAAGCATAATGACAGAGCTTGCCAAAGCCCAGGATTGAACCAGGGACCTTTAGATCTTCAGTCTAACACTCTCCCAACTGAGCTACTGGAACAGCAACTGCTGCCTCACCCTTGGCTCCAGGCTGTGAGAAATGCTCATTGCCTGGCTGCATGGGCGGATGTTGCTCCATGCTCTGGAGAGTGTGTGTATTGGTCTTTCAACCCCTCGTCTTCAATGAGGCAGTCTGGTAAGGTCCCAAGTGTCCCCTCCGGCCTGGCAGCTGACAGTCTGTGCAGACATCAACCCCCCTGCCAGCCCCACAGGCAGCAGCAGCGCCAGACCCCCCCCAGCACCACAGGGGCACTCAATGCACTTTCTGTGGGGAAATGGCTCCTTAGTGTCCAGTTGCTAGAGTGAGAGTCAGGACAGAGCAGTGTCTGGCTCACCTTGGGGGAGAGAAGAGACCTGATGAGTGCGGATCTCCCTCAGCCTCCCCCGCAATGCTGGTCAGTTGTATTGTCACTGTGACAGTCAGTGCTTCCCATCAGGGCCGGCCCTAGAGGGGTCAGGGACAAATCCCATGGAGTCACTGACTTAGCTCCTTTCACACACTAGAGAGAGGAGCAGAACCAGGGCTATGGCTGATCTATGGGGCACTAGGTGAGTGGCAGAGGCTACAGGCACTGAGAGTTTTCTTGACACCTCAGGGACACAGTGTGAGGTGGTGTCCCAGGCATCTCTATGAAAGGAGCAGAAGAGGATTTACTTGGGGTGGGGAGAGACTTGAGAGTGTCTCAGGGGGTTGTACACAGGGAATTACCCAGATAAGATACTGGCTAAAACACGGGCCTCGCTGTGAGCAGGATTTGAACCAGCGCAGGGGAACCCTATTAGATTTTAACTCTAACACCTTAACCACTTAGCCATCAAAGCTGAAGCATAAAGGTGCCTCAATGCCAGAGAAACTGGTAAAGAATCACAATGACCAGGTGTGAAGTCATCTGAACTACAGAATTCCCACCCCAAACCTGGCTCCCAAAGCACAGGGGGGATTTGGGTTTGTTCTCTTTCCTTAGCCATGTTCAGTCGCACAGAGAGCGCGTTTTAAAGTCTCCCCTCCCACAGAGCGGGAATAGGAAATGATTCTCAACTTGAAGCCTGATGTGAATGAGGATGTCTGGACCACAGGGCTAGGGACTGACCTTTGCTATAGAAACCAGTGACATATGGAACCAGGCTAAGGAAAATGTTGCCTGGAATCAATAACTCGATTAGCAGCAGTATTGTGCAGAGAAATGTCTCACAAGAGGAGACAGCACATTGGTGGTTTGGTAGCAGAAGTCACAGCTACAGCAGGGGAGGTCTAGCTTTGGTTTCTGGCCAACAGAGGAAGGAGTTTTATTATCTCCAAATTTCAGTAGAAAAATTCAGACCCAAACTGTGTGTGGTGGGAGTTTCTCTGGTTTCGTTTGTTTTTCTCATTTGAAATGTCCTTGATCATTTTTCTGGGAAAACTATTTGGACAACGCAAAGTAAGAGTTAGAACAATTACAAATCTCCATGGGAGTAAAGGGGGTCTCTCAGCACCAGGGGAGGGGTGGAGATTTTCATGGAAGGGAGTTGAGGAGATAAATGAGAGGCTTTTGCTCCAGCAAAGGGAGCGGCTTGGCAGTTTCATTTTTACCAAGTGAATCCCCCCAAACACACACACACTGCTTCCCTGCTGCTGCTGCCCCAGCTCAAATCTCACTGACACCCCCAGCATGTGACCTACAACTTCCTCCTGACAAACCCTTATCTATCAGAGACAAAATCCCCTCATCTTCCCCTTCTCCCAGCTCAGCCCTCTGCCCCCAGAGCCCAGGACAACCCAGACATAGCCATGCTGGGGGGTCGGGCTTAATCTTCAAGGTCGAGCGAAAAACCTTCACCTGGGGACGTTTCGCTCCCTTCGCACCTCGGCCCAAGCGGCAAGGGAGAAACGGACGAGACACGCCGGCTGGAAGACACCTCTCTCCCACTTCTCTATAGCCTTCTGTGATGTTATTAATATGAACTGGGACCGTAGAGATCATTGTTGCCACCACTGTTATATGTGGGCAGCAAATATTGTGCAAAGATTGTCATGTGAGGTGTCTATGAAAAGGTTATGATTTGCTGGTTATAATTATGCTGGCTGTATGTGTGTTCCATTTTTGTGTTTGAAGTTATGAATATGGGCTATGTACTTGTATCTCAAATGTATTTGATTCCAAGTAGCCTCGGTGTCATCAGCCCCCAACTCCTTCAGGAGTCCATAGCAAAGAGACCCCTCCACCCACAATCCTGGACTCCCTGGGAGGTGCCTCCCATACTCCCCCCCCAACCCAATGGCGCATCAAGGATTAAAGTGGCAGCATCTAGTGTCAGTGGGGTTCAGTGGCTCAGGCCAGACACCTGAGCTGGGGACCCACCCCCATAGCACTGCTCGATGGCCTGGGCCCGGAGTGTTCACAGCCCCTTCCTTACCCCTCCGAGCCCAGCCAGGCTCCTCACCTGGAATAAAGCAGAAGCGACCGTCAGCCTCGCTGCTGTCCAAGTTCCAGGCGCTGCTGTTGTCCCACAGGAAGCGGGCCGAGCTGCTGGGGCTGGGAGAGGGATCTTCCACCTCCTGCCCTGGGAAGGCTGGAAGGTCCCCACTGACCGCGCAGGGCGATGCCTCCTGCTGGAAATCGGGGCTGGACTCCTGGGGCAACTGCTGCCCACACAACAAGCCCCGGAACCACCCTGCCCGGTTCCGCTCCTGGGCTGGGTCCTGCCTGCCCAGCTGCATCCTGGCCCAGCTCCATTTTGGTCTTGATGGTGCCTCTCCCACCTAGGCGCCTGCACCGGGAGCAGGTTTCCTCTTCCAGAAGGCTGGGCACTTCCACCTCCTGGCCCGGCCGAGAGCTCCTTCCCCACCATTGGGGACGGTGGGGCCGCTCCGCTCCTGGGGAAGATGGCAGCTGCTTCCCACAGGCTCTGGGGCCGCCTGCAGAGCCTTCTTCCTGAACGTCCTCAGGAGCCTGGCCATCCTGGAACCGAGCGGGGAGCAGACGTGAGTCTGGGGTCAAGGCAGCCTCTCACTAACCAACTTGTTTGGTCTCTCCCCATCCCTGCTCCAGCCAGAGCAGCTCCTCCCCCCCCCCACAGGGGTGCAGGGAGTGCAAGCTACACACACTGGCAGGAGATTATTCCATGATCTGCTCCCCCTCAACCTTCCCCCTCATGATCCCTGGGGCTGCAAGAACTGGGTAGTCTCGTCCTTTTCAAGCACTGGGGTCAATCACAAAGACTACTGGTCACTTTGGACAAGCAGCTCCCTCCTGCCAGCCCAGGAAACACTCACACTTCCTCCCACCCATCCCCCGCCCAGGCTAGAGAAGGAACAGAACTCAGGAGTCCAGACTTCTCCTGGGAAACCATTCCCCACTTCAAAGTCCCTAGACATAGCAAGGCCAGGGCCCCTTCGTTTCCCATTGATTTCCATGCTCAGCAGCTCACCGGGTCTGGCCCAGCTCAGAGACTCTCAGCCTGGGGAACAGTCTCCCACGAGGGAAGGGCTGGGAGCCCCTTGCTGGGACCTTGCCAAACACGCTGGAGACGGCTCTGGAGAAGCCCCTCCCCAGTCTGAGAGTGAGGGGCTCCTGGGGGCTGTTTGCAAATCTAATGTCCTTTGGGAGAGATTCTCTCCCCCTCTTTCTGCCTCTCCCCAGACAGACAGGGGATGCCACCATGGAGCCCTAATGCCACTCACTTGCTCTGGTGATGAAGCGATGGATGGAAGATGTTCAATGTCATCCCTCGCCCTTCTCCTCACTCTCCAAGCCCAAGACAGGCTGGAGAGGAGGGTGGTGACCTGAGGAGTTACCCTGCCCAGCCAGCAGGCAGGGTGATGACACTGGGTGATCAGCTGCCTGTGAAAACAAGAGTCTGTCTTATTGCCAGGGAAAGGAGAAACTTGGCCAGCATCAGGGGGTGCAGAACATCACCCTAGTGCAGGGGTGACAGCACCTCCGGGATCCTGAAATCCCAGCACTTTACACACCTTCCTGGAGCCTCCCAATCCCCCTGGGCTGTTGAGACTGCGACCCCAAACCCTACTGATGAGAAACAAGCCAGGGGAGGGGAAGCTACTGACTCAGGGTCACACCAAGTGTCAGAAGTATGGATGGGACCCAGCAGTCCTTCTTTCCAGGCCCCTTTGCTAGCCACTGCTGCACACTCCCTCTCACAGCAGGAAATTGCAAGCAGGCCCTCATGGCCGCTCCCCCTGCCTTTGAGAGGGAGTGTGCTTCGCTGGAGACACTGGACCAGCGGACTGGGAGTCAGGACTCCTGAGTTCCATTGATGGGATTTCATACTTTCCCGCTATTGAAAAGTGCTGGGAGAATCTCCCAGACAACGCTGTTCTGACAGTGCTAATCAGCATCTGACCATTCAAGGGCGGAGCGCACTGCCCAGGAGGAGGAGGAGTGTTTGGCTCTGGGGTTTCACTTCATCCCAGTCTAGAGAGAGGGGCCCAGCCATGGAGTTTGGCTCAAGAAGACCAATTCTCCAGTTTGTTAAGGGCATTTTGAATTCCAGTCCTGTGATCCAAAGTGCTTGGTGTCATTTGCAAATTTTAGAAGCATGTTCTCCACTCCATTTTCCAAATCAGTAATGAAAATATTGAATAGTACCAGACCCCGGACTGATCCCTGCCAGACCCAACAGGTACACCCTCTCTGTTGGACAGCCAGACATGGAGAAGGGCTCTTGGAGTCTGGGCTTTCAACCAGCTCTGCACCCACATCACACTGATTGCATCTAGACCACATTTCCCTCGTTTGCTTGTTAGACTGTCCTACGGGACTGCGTCAAAAGCCTTAGTAACACCGAGCTAGATTCCATCTACTGTTTACCCACCTCCACTAGGCCCGGAACCCTGCCGAAGAAGGAAAGAGGATTGGTTTGGAATGATTTGTTCTTGACAAATCCATGCTCACTAGTCCTAAGAACCAAACTATCCTGTTGGTGCTGCTGACAAACTGATAGTTTAAGAATGTACTCCAGTATCTCTCCAGCTATGGAAGTGAGGCGAGCTAGTAAGTCTCAGAGTTCTCTTTGTTCCCTTTTAAAGATAGGTCCTGTCTTGTTGAAGGGTGGGAAGATGTTCTTCTTCAGGGATCTCAGACGAGAACTGGAGCACAAAACCTGGTTTGTTAAGGCCACAAAAACAGAGGCAGGAATCTCTTCTCTCCTCCTGGGAAAGAACCCCAGGTACTTGAGAGATAGGGACACACACCCATGAATGGGCTTTAAAAAAGGCAGTGGTTAAAAAGTTTTGCCCCAACCATTTCTTGTTTCCACAGACTAGACATTTTAGCAAACTTTAGAATTCCTTGGTGCTAAACACCGTGAAACTCCCCTTTCTCCTTCACAGAGGGTTTTAACGCCACTTATCTCACTCAGGCTAAGGACTGCCCAGAGTTCGAGAACTGTCCCTGTTCCCATTGGACAGATGGGGAGGAGCCTGAGTTCCAGAGAAGAGAAGTGACCTACCCAAGGGCCTACACAGCAAGGCGGTGGCAGAGCCAGAAAGAGAAGCCTCAGGTCCTGACTCCTGTTCTAACAACCAGCAAACCCCACTGTCCCCAGAGGACAGGGATAGAGCTCAGGAATTGAGATAGGTGGAGAAATTTAATTGAAACCATTTCTATCAGAAAATTCCATTCAGACTAAACCACTTTCTTTCTTGAAATCAAAATAAATGGGATGAAAGTTCTTTGCAAAAATATTTTGTTGCAAAACAAAAGCATCTCCTGTTTGTCAGAGTGTGTTAAATTGCCTCGTTGCACACAAAGAGGAGACACTTAGATTACAAACATGAGTTAAGATGTTTCACTCTGAGCTAAGTAGTTGCTGCTCTTAACAATTTCAAAATGAAAAAATACAAATAAAAGAGACTATTTCAGCTATTCTATTATGTCATAATCTGCTCTGAGTAAACGTGATAGGACACCTCATATTATGCACTACTCCTAGTGACACTCTTCAATGGATCCCCATCCTCCACCCACTGTGAGGTAGGTAGGAGCGGATCATTACTATCCCTACTTGAAAGAGGGAGAAGCTAAGGCTGAGAAAGGAGAATTGACTTGTCTTAGGTCACACAGCCAGCCAGTGGCAGAGTTGGGAGTAGGACCCAAGAGCCCTGATGTTCAAACTAACCATCGGATCTTGAATTTCAGACATTGAATGACCTGAATAAAGTGCTCTCAGATGAGCTCCAGATCAACAACAGTGCACAGTAATTATTCAGCAAGTATTTGAGGAGAACTGCAATGTTAGAGAGAATCGTGAACTGCTCAGAGACTATTAATGCACTGAAGCAGCAGAATTCATCAAATATATAACTGGTTCTGACTTATTTCCTTGGTCTTCAAAGAGAGCAACAAGGACCTGAGTCTCCTCCCTGTCAATAACCCCCTGCTCAGCCAATCAGGGTAGAGACTGAGAACAGGAGGCCGAGGGTTTTCACCAGAGAGCCCAAAGGATGGCCCAAGTCACCGGTGGGGATCACTGCCCAAGCACTATTTCAGCTCCACATTTCTGGGTGGACCTCCCACAGTGTGTGCTGCCGAGCACTCCCCCACAACACACACACACAGACACACACACACACCGCTCCTGGTGTTGGGAGGGGAACAGCTGAAAGTACAAAAGAAGAAAGAGACAAAGAGAAAGGAGGGAGGGATGGATGGAGGAAAAGGTGAAATAAAAAGGACAAACCCTAATGTCCCCAGTGATTCTAAAGGACAAAATCCCAGGTGCAGAATAAAATTCTGCATCCTTAAACTTGTATTTTCCATGCCTAGATTTCAACTGTCAACAGAGAGATCAGACTGAACAGGTTTTAAACCTCGAGGAGGCTCTTACCTTCTAAACAGGGACATCTGTTTTCTAGTAAAATCACAAAAAGGGAAGGAGAAAACTCAAAAGAGGTTCCTCCTGGCGCTCACATCCGTGAACATGAATATTCTCTCAGTCCTCAAAGAGAGACTTGGAGAAGGAGACTTGCTGATGCAAAGCTGCAGGGGTCTCTGAGGTTTCCCCGGCCCTTCGCCCCTGTCCTGCCTGGCTGATGTTGCATCTTTCTGTGAGGTCACCACCTCCCCACCACCTTTGACCAATAGTGTGAGGTCCTGCAAAAGGCCTTTGTGATGTCACTGCCATACCCCTCCCTTGCTGTGATAATGTCCTGCCCCGGCCCAGGCACTTTGGAGGTTTGTGCTACTCCCTGTGGATCACCCCACTCAAGGAGAATTCGTTCTAGGAAGCAAGCCGGCTAGACAGTAGTACATCAGGTGCTGCTCCCAGCGCTATACTCAGTTTTTCAGAAATTAGTCAACTTTATGGCCAGAAGAGACCATTAGAGCATCTAATCTGACCCCCTGCATATCGCAGGCCTCCTGTATGACACAATAGCTACTTTGGGGGCAATCACATTCCACAAAGGCATCTAGTTTTCATTAAAAGACATCAGGGGATGGCAAATCCACCACTTTCCTTGGTAGCTTGTTCCTGTGGTGAATCATCCTCACTGTTGCATATTTGTGTCTTATTTGTAATATGAATTTGTCTCTTTTCACCTTCCAGCCATTGGGTCTTGTTATGACTTTCTCTGCTAGACTAAAGAGCCCTTTCATACCCAATCTTTTCTCTCCATTAAGGCCCTTCAACACTTCAATGAAGTCACCTTTCAATCTTCTTTTGATAAGCTAAACAGGTTGAGCTCGTTCAATAGCTCACTAGAAGGCATTTTTCTCCAGCCCTCAGAACATTTGTTGGCTCTTTGCTCATCAGAATCCTGAACCCCAACTGGATGTGGTTCTTGTTCTTCTGCATAACATAGCTCCTAGAGAAGAGGGATCTGCAAATGCACATTCATATGATACCTTTGTTTAATTGATGAAAACATAAACTAGACACTAAGAGGATTGGAACTGATTTCCGCTGATGGACAGCTTCGCTAGGTTTTTATGCATTTGGACAGTGAAATGTTGAATGTTTACATTCATATCTAAGCCCCTCCCCCTGTATAGTGGAGCTCCTGAACATAATGGAGAATGGAAATGAAAATGTTTTCCTTTTTTTAAAAAAAAAGAAAGAAAGTTATAGAAGAACACTGGGGTTTGAAGTGAGGACCAGCATGAGCTGCAAACAAACACTCTACCACTGAGCTTATACCCCCATGACAATAGGTGCATGGAATCGTGATCTCCAGGACTTTGAAGGACAAACCCTGCTTCATCGACGTCCTTTACCATTCCCAGACCACAGATGGTTTTAAAAATGGGGTTTTATTAAACTTCTTAAATGTGGTAAACACCACAACTTGCACACCCACCGATATAGCTTCTCCTACTGACATAGCTGCCACCTCTTGGGGAAGTGAATCAACTACACGCACAGGAAAACTCCCTCCCCTCAGCATAGAGCAGTGATTCTCAAACTATGTCAGGACCCCAATGTGAGATGTGACCCTGTTTTAATGGGGTTTCCAGAGCTGGCATTAGACTTGTTGGTGCCTGGGGCTGAAGCCAAAAGTCTGAGTCCCACCACCCAGGGCTGAATCCCTCAAGCTCTGGTTTTCGCCCTCCCCCAACTGGGGCAGGGCTCAGGCTTTGTCTCCTCTGCCTCTGCTCAGTGTGGAGGGGCTTGGTCCCTCTTTCCAGGGCCATGTAGTAAGGTGTTTTTCAGCAGAAGGGGGTTGTAGTGAAAGGAAGTTTGAGAAACCCTGGCAAAGAGCCTCTGAATATGTCTAGACTTGGCTCCCTGTGGCACCATGGGTTATCAGACACTGAAAATACAGCCATGCAGACACCACACACCAACCTTGCCTGGCAGGCAAGAATCAAACCTCCACAGAGAGATGCCTGTTGTTTTTTAACCCAGCTCCCTAAGCACTCAGCCACAACCACTTAACAAAGGGGCTTTTCTACACTGTGGTTCTGGTCTCACTGAAGAGTCATTTCCAATTGTTTGCTGGACCAGCATTAGGGGAAATGGTGCCCTGGGCAAAACTTGTACTTTGGCACTTCCCCATTGCCCCTGAATGATTCCCACTCCCCCTGTACTGCTAGCTCCTGCACGCCCAACCCTTGCACCTCCTTCACCCCTAATCTTGCCCCCTCCTGTGCCCCCTTTGTCCTTAACTCCCTGTGCCACCAGCCATTGCCCCTCTTCTGCAGCCCCTTCACATGGTTCCAGTGCTGGGGGCCCTGCACTTGTTCTCCCTTTCCCTGGGCTATGGCATCACTAGCCCTGCTTAGTGTGTAGTGTTCAGTGGTTCCCAAAATGTGGGGCATGACTCCTAGTGGGACACAGAGAAACATTCTTGGGGGCACCTGAGGGCCTGAGCCAGCCCCCACGGAGGAAGCACCATTCAGCCTCACTCTGTCCCAGCTCTTCCCCAACCCCACCCTTATCCTGGGGCTCTGGCTTCCCGCTTGGCCTTGACCCCCTTACCCATCTGCACCCCTCTCCCCAGCAAGCCACAGCCCCACTCCCAGCCTTGATTCTTGAACGCGGCTTCCAAGGGTCCACAGCCATGGATAAGAGGGCACAGTGTGAAATGTTTGGGGACCACTGGTTTAGGGTGATGTCCTCAATCACTTCTACAAAGTCCAATAAAAGCTATTCCTCATCCACCAACCCCTCCATCAGAACGGACTAGGTATGTTCTGCTGCCCTTCACTCATACAGGAAGGATAATAACATTTCATTCCATTCAATCCTAAAGTGATTTGTAACCCACCACCAGCCAAAACTGGTCATTTTGGGAAAGCAGCCCTATGATGCTGAATACCTAAGCAGAGTAGGTGTATCTGTGCAAACACGGTCAGTTCCTGAAGTCTTTCCCCCAGCTCCTCACTAGATGTGAGGGGGGGAGCTAATTCAGCCCGCGCTTCCGCTTAGTATTTAAAAACTCCTTATTGTCCCTCTCTCTCCTAGCCTTAGATTTCTCCTCCTGTCTCTTTCTTGACAGCTCAGATGAGGTGGCCAAATGGTTAAGGTGATGGACTACTAATCCATTGTTCTCTGCATGCATGAGTTTAAATCCCATCCTTATCCGGATGAGTTTAGTTTTCACCCTTCTGTTGTAGAAAACCATCTTCCCCCTTTGGTACAATGACAGATCAAACAATGTTGCCTCTTGCAAACAAAACCTACTCAGAACTCTCTTCCCTTAAATAAAATGTCTAAATCCCAGTTTTCTTTAAAAAAAACAAATTCTCTAGTAGTGTATTTCTTAGTTTTTATCTCAAAAGGTAACATCCTCATCATCTCCCTAAAACACCCTGGGACCTGCCCAAATTATTAAAATACCCTCAACCTGAGCAAGGCCAGAGCAGTGAACCAGAGCTAGTGTCTAAGCCAAGCTATTCTGAAGGAGGCAACTCAAACATTTTCTCCCTGCTTCTCTTGGCAAGGTCTGACTGAGAAAACTAAATTCCCCAAACTGAAAATTTTCTGCTGAAAAACCAATGCTAGTTTGTTTGGAGACTTTGATTTGAAAGTATTATTGTTATTATTCTCTTCTGATTTCTAAATCAGTTCAGTCTTTCTCCTCCAGGTGTGTTTCCAGCTGCTGAGTTGTGCAGGAGAGAGGCCAAGTCATGATGTCTTGTGTATAAGGGAGAAGCGGTGGATGTGATATACCTAGACTTTAGTAAGGCATTTGATATGGTCTCGCATGATATTCTTATAGATAAACTAGGAAAGTATAGTTTAGATGGGGCAACTAAAAGGTGGGTGCATAACTGGCTCGATTACCGTACTCAGAGAGTAGTTATTAATGACTCCCAATCCTGCTGGAAAGGTATAACAAGTGGGGTTCCGCAGGGGTTTGTTTTGGGACCGGCTCTGTTCAATATCTTCATCAACGATTTAGATGTTGGCATAGAAAGTACGCTTATTAAGTTTGCGGACGATACCAAACTAGGAGGGATTGCAACTGCTTTGGAGGACAGGGTCAAAATTCAAAATGATCTGTTCAAATTGGAGAAATGGTTTGAGGTAAACAGGATGAAGTTCAATAAAGATAAATGCAAAGTCCTCCACTTAGGAAGGAACAGTCAGTTTCACACATACAGAATGGGAAGAGACTATCTAGGAAGGAGTATGGCAGAAAGAGATCTAGGGATCATAGTGGACCACAAGCTTAATATGAGTCAACAGTGTGATACTGTTGCAAAAAAAGCAAACGTGATTCTGGGATGCATTAACGGGTGTGTTGTAAACAAGACACGAGAAGTCATTCTTCCGCTTTACTCTGCGCTGGTTAGGCCTCAACTGGAGTACTGTGTCCAGTTCTGGGCACCGCATTTCAAGAAAGATGTGGAGAAATTGGAGAGGGTCCAGAGAAGAGCAACAAGAATGATTAAAGGTCTTGAGAACATGACCTATGAAGGAAGGCTGAAGGAATTGGGTTTGTTTAGTTTGGAAAAGAGAAGACTGAGAGGGGACGTGATAGCAGTTTTCAGGTATCTAAAAGGGTGTCATCAGGAGGAGGGAGAAAACTTGTTCACCTTAGCCTCCAATGATAGAACAAGAAGCAATGGGCTTAAACTGCAGCAAGGGAGATTTAGGTTGGACATTAGGAAAAAGTTCCTAACTGTCAGGGTAGTTAAACACTGGAATAGATTGCCTAGGGAAGTTGTGGAATCTCCATCTCTGGAGATATTTAGAAGTAGGTTAGATAAATGTCTATTAGGGATGGTCTAGACAGTATTTGGTCCTGCCGTAAGGGCAGGGGACTGGACTTGGTGACCTCTCGAGGTCCCTTCCAGTCCTAGAGTCTATGAGTCTATGTCTCTTCCCCTCTTTCATAGTTTCTTCCAACTTGATAGGAAGCTCCTTTGATACAATGTGAGTCAAGCAGTGTCCATTGTCTCTGTGCTATCTCAGAGAAGCCTACATTGTACATGGTTCCTGGGATAGTCTTTGGAAATGTGGATACCTTCAATGGGCCAGCAGCGAGTCTGGCTCCTCCTTTGTCGCACCTGAAAGGCTGGTGGTGGGCATTTCTCAACCTCATGACATATCTCAGTAACGCACGGAAAGCAAAACTTCATAACTTCCCAACTAATGTGAGCACACACAATCCAACAAGATATTAATGTTCAACAGATCAAGACTTTTGAAATGATACCTCACCAGGCAGACTTTGTACAAACCATGTCATCATTATATGAGAGTGGTGAATATGGGGCTTCCAGGTGCTGCTTTGAGCACAGCGTACCACACCTGGGCTTCCACTGCAATGGAGACGTGCCCTCAGAGTCCATCTCTCCTGGGATAAAGATGGCAGCATGGCTGGCCTGGGTCATCTGACTTGGGCTCATGGACATAAAGCTCAGAGGCTAAAAACTGTGGTGCAGATATTTGTGTTCACACTGAAGTCTGGGTTCAGAAAACCTCACCGGGCCTCAGAGGTTGGGCTAAAGCCCCTATGTCTGCACTGTAATTTTATAGAGGTTTGGAGGGAGTTTAGCAAGTGGAAATGGTAAAACCACATTGAGGGGACTGGACCACTGACCTATCAGCTCTTAACACCCAGACTTTCAGTAACTCTATTAACAGTGCCTGTGAGTGTAATTTAAACCATAGGCCCATCTAGCTCTGAATCTTGTCTTCTGACAGTAGCCAATACCAGGTGCCCTAAAAGCCACTCCCCAAAACACCACTGGGAGTTGAACCCAGGATCTCCTGTTTACAAAACAGGTACTTTAACCAACTAAGCCATGGTGCCTGCTGTTATTTAAAGCATTGTGTTTGCCCACACCTGACTCTCTGACAAGCCCCACTGGGCCCTGACAAGTGTTGCTAGTGTTTGGCTTCTGTAAAGCAGAGGAGAAGGTGAAGTTTTGCTCCCAAGGTGTGTGTGTGATTCTTTGGACAGGTCTACACTACAAAATTAGATTGGTCTAATTACATTACTTAGGCTGGCAATGCAGTTCTATCAAGGTAATCCCAGTGTAGATAGCAGCTCAGCTGTTAGAACTTTCTGGAGTTATGAAAGGGGAGGGGCCCAGCCTTTGCAGCAGGAATGCAGGGCAGGTGAGTTCATGGCGGGCATTATGGGATACTGGTGGAGGCCAGTTATGGCAATATGATAACCAGCAGCATTTACACTGACAATTTGTCACTTTAAGTTTTCTGCAAAAAGCTCCAGGCCTCTTGTCGAAGTGATTTTATTTTGTCACCAAAACAGGCAGTTTTGTCGCCAGACGCGGCATTGCAGCGTGTACACCAGCCACAAGCTGCCAACCGAGGGAGTGTTGTGTGTTTTTCACACATCTAAGCAATATAATGATGCTGAAATAACTTTGTAGTGCAGACCTGGCCAAAGATTCACACACACACAACCTGCAAGGAAAACCTCATCTGCTCCTCTGCTTTGCAGAATTCAAACACATGCAAAGTTTATCAGTCCCCAGTGGGGATGGCAGGGAGTCAAGTGTGAGCAGACACTGTATTTTAGCTACAGGAAGGTACCATGGCTTAGCTGGTTAAAGCCCCTGTTTGGTAAACAGGAGATCCTTGATTCAACTCCCCGTGATGCCTTGGTGAGTAACTCTTGGGGCACCTGGTATTGGCTACTGTCAGAGGACAAAACACAGAGCTAGATGGACTTTTGGTCCACCCCAGTATGGCTGTTCTTATGGTTTAAATTACACTCACAGGCACTGACAATAGAGTTACTGAAAGTTTGGGAGTTAAGAGCTGATAGATCAGTGTTCCAAGCTGCTTGCAGATGACCCCATCTCTCTGGGACAGGGGCAGGTCTGGGCTCTCACACCAAATGGCTCATTGTGGCTGCCAAAATCTGTGAGCAGCTCATTTAGTTTCCACAGAGGATTGAGTCCTGTTTTGTGCACCGTGTGTGAGAATGAAAATCCTAAACCACACTTTGAAATAACAAATGCAGCAGGACGTGTTATTGTCCCTGCCTCAAAGCAGACAGACCAATGGAGAAATGCCATTGAATCCACGGTAGTACTCCACTGCCATTTTACCATTTTTGCTTGCTAAACTCCCTCCCAACCTTGTGGAGTCCAGAGCCCAGTATTCAGCCTGAGCCAAGATATCTACACTGCAAATTTACCACCCCACAGCCCAAGCCCTGGGAGCCTGAGCTTGCATGGGACAGCCCTGGGTGTTTCATTGCAGTGTGGACATAGCCTAGCATTATTTCTACACTGCCATTAACACACCCAAGTCACTATTCTCAAACACTAGGTCAGCTGATTGAGGCTTGTGGGGCTTGTGCTGCAGGGTTATAAAATTACAGTGCAAACACTTGGGTTTGAGCCAAGCCTCCGAGACCTCTCGAAGGGTGAGGGTCTCTGAGTCTAGGCTCCAGTTTGAGCCCCAGGAATCCAAATCAGATCATCCAGGCCAGACAGGCCACAGGGATTTTGTCACAGTATAGATGCCCTCTCACGGTATGCCTACATTGCAACGTAAGCCCAGGGTTAGCAGAGGTCATGTCAGCAGCCCCAACACATAAACATAAACCATGAGGAAAAGACCCACTCCCAAATAAACTGGGCAGTGTCCTTCCCCCTATGGTTCGTAAGTCCAGCAACCAAAAGTCCTTTAACATGAACCATCCCCTCTCTGCACCCTACTCACAGCTGTTGTCCTTAGTCAGTGCAAGCCCAGAGGTGCCTTTGTACAGTTAACCTGCCATCCTGGGTGGAAAAGGGGGAAAATAAGAAGGCACCATACTCACTGTGCTGTCTAGGGACTCACTCATCCCTCCACAGCCACTCTATCCTAAAGTTGGTCTAACATCTAAATTTTAGTATGAGGACCCAAGCCCTAGCCCACTTGGCTTTGGAACCCCTGTCCACTGCCTAGCAAGTGCTATTGAATTGAGAGTGAGTCCCTCAGTCGGGGTCTGCCAAGTACAGTTGTGCTGCCCTCGATTCACACAACAAGGATAACAATGCTTTATTTCTCCTTCCCCAAAAACAAGGAGACTGGGAATCCAACACCAGGCAAAAGTGATCATTTCGGCAAGCAACCCAACATATTTCCAACATACCGTAAAATCCACATGCAGATTCATACATGAAACCTTGCAAGAAAATCTTCCTGAGGCGGGGGTCTGAAGCACCTGCTGCTGGAGGGAAGGAGGGAGCTGTGGGTTGGGATTGAGGGGCACTGGGAATAGGATGGGGCTGTGGGTAGGGACAGAGGAGAAGGGTGAAGAGGAGTAGGCTCTGGTTGGGAGTGAGGAGCAGTGTGCATAGGAGGGACTAAGGGTTGGGACTGAGGGGCACTGGGAAAAGAGGGGACATGGGTTTAGGCTGAAGAGCATCCTCGTTTGGGGATCCAGCAGGAAAGGGGAAGGCAGCACGTGATTCTAGTTCCTTAGGAATATTCTGTGTTTGTATGTGTGTGTGTGCAGGGAAGGAACATGCTATATGCCCAGAGGCCTTTATTCTTCCAGGCTGCAAGGACAAAGGGGCTGTCAGGAAGTTGCCCCTTCAAACCCACACAGAAGAAGGTCCTTCTGAGGAAAGGGAAAATCCTGAAGAGAAAAAGTAACATCAAAGAGGACTCCAGAAAGACAGTCAAGAGCTTGGTGAGTAGTTTATCACCTGACCAGGGACTTGAACGCTGAACCCTCAGATTAAAAGTCTGATGCTCTACCAACTGAGTTAGCCAGGCTCATAAGGAACCAGAGCAACTTGGTGCAGAGGAAAAGCTAGTGAAGAAAACAAGTGCAAGAAACAATAGGGGAAACCTGCTGCTCTCACTGGCCTGGTCAATACTACGAGTTTATATTGAATTTAGCAGCATTAAATCGCATTAACCCTGCACCCATCCACACAACAAAGCCTTTTATATCGATATAAAGGGCTCTTAATACCAACATCTGTACTCCTCCCCGATGAGTGGAGTAGCCCTGAAATTGGTATTGCCATGTTGGATTAGAGTTAGTGTGGCTGCAATTCGACGGTATTGGCCTCCGGGCACTATCCCACAGTGTACCATTGTGACTACTCTGGACAGCAATCTGAACTTGGATGCACTGACCAGGTAGACAGGAAAAGCCCCATGAACTTTTGAATTTCATTTCCTGTTTGCCCAGCGTGGAGCGCCGATCAGCTCAGGTGACCATGCAGTCCCAGAATCAAAAAAGAGCTCCAGCATGGACCGTATGGGAGATACTGAAGCTAAGGCTTTTTCTCAGCTCATTTCACCACCCTCTATCCTGCTGGTGTTGAGTTTATCGCAGGTTTTACCCAAAATTGGGCTAGCTAGTAAGTGTAGGGAGGACTAATGACCCACCAGAGTTTGGCAGAAAGCAGCACATTTATTATACTCACAGCTAAGCTCTAAAAAAGAAGGGGGGGAGTGTCACACTCACACTTGCATACTCACGCTCCCAGGACAGGCACAGCACTGGAGATGTCAGGATTCTGCAAGGTAAGTGTCCCACAGCGCAGCTATGGACAGTGTGATGAAGGTAAGTCTTCCTGAGGCACAGTGAAATACAACGCAGAGAACCACTGGCCAGGCGGTCCGAGCAAAGGGCATTCACTGGAGGTACAAGCCTGTGAGTGCTCTCCTGAGCACATGGCTCCTTCTCCTTTTAAGGACCTGCACCTAATGGTCTGCAACTAGAGATGACTTGGCTGCATCTGGTTGGTCACACTCCACCTTGGGCAGTGTCCATGCTCTGGGGTTGTGAGTGCTGCCTAATTAGAGTCCCAGACACCTTGTCTACCTGGAAGCTCTTCTGCTCTTCAACCAGCCCATTCATCCCTCCAGTAGTCCAGGAGTGAGCGGGAAGGGTAAAGCCACTTCATGGGCATTCAGTGAGGGAGAGGAGACAAAAGCAGGAGCAGGGGAAGTATAACAGACCTTTTGAGCATAGAAATCACTGCTGCTCCTACAACAGCAGGGACAGGCCAGTAGGAGCTGGGAAAATTAAGCCCTCATTGTTTCTGCCTGGATTCAAACCAGAGGCCTTTTACATGTTAAGTAAACATGCTAACCACTACACTACAGAAACTCTGTCCCAGAGTTCTGCCCCGCCCTTCATAAGAACATAAGAATGGCCATACTGGGTCAGACCAAAGGTCCATCCAACCCCACATCTTATCTGCCAACAGTGGCCAATGCCAGGTGCCCCAGAAGAACTGACCCTAACAGGTAATGATCAAGTGATCTCTCTCCTACCATCCATCACCACCCTCTGACAAACAGAGGCTAGGGATACCATTCCTTACCCATCCTGGCTAATACCCATCCATGGACTTAACCTCCATTAATTTATCTGGAAAAAGAAGGAAGAGTGCTTGTAGCACCTTAGAAAATGAACAAATTTATTTGAGCATCAGCTTTCCTGGGCTAAAACCCACTTCATTGGATGCATGCAGTGTAAAATATAGTAGGAAGATATATATATATATACAGAGAACATGAAAAAATGGATGTTGCCATACACACTATAACAAGAGTGAGCACTTAAGGTGAGCTGTTATCAGCAGGAGAAAAAACCTTTTGTAGTGATAATCGGGATGGCCTATTTCCAACAGTTGACAGGAAGGTGTGAGTAACAGTAGGGGACAAATAAACATGGGGAAATAGTTTTACTTTGTGTAATGACCCATCCACTCCCAGTCTTTATTCAAGCCTAATTTAATGATGTTCAGTTTGCAAATTAATTCCAATTCAGCAGTCTCTTGTTGGAGTCTGTTTTTGAAGTTTTTTTGTTGTAATATTGCGACTTTTAGGTTTGTAATCGAGTGACCAGGGAGATTGAAGTGTTCTCTGACTGGCTTTTGAATGTTATAATTCTTGACATCTGATTTGTGTCCATTTATTCTTTTATGCAGAGACTATCTGGTTTAGCCAATGAAGGAAGGGGCTGGATTCAATGGTTCCTTCCAGTGCTAGGAGATAGGGTACATCCATTATCTTTTTTTTTTCTTACTGCACATCAGACCCAGGACTTCCACCCAGCAGTTCTTGGGGCCGTGGGACAGAACTGAGTTTCACTGGCAGCAGTGAGGAAGAACGGTTGGGACTGAGCTGTCTGGGGAATATTTTAATCCTTATTTAATTTTCAGAGGATTAAATCAATGCAGCTTCCATTTCTCCGTCTTTCCCAAGGAAATAATGTTTCTGTGTGAAGTACTCAAACCTTTTAATAATAAGAAGTGAAATGAAATGGCCACATGATGGCAACAGAATCTAATAAATTTGTTAGTCTCTAGGGTGCCACACATACTCCTGTTCTTTTTGAGGAAACAGACTAACACAGCTGCTCCTCTGAAACCTAAGAGATGAGAAGCCATGTTCTTGTTCAATGAGCATTGAAGCTGAAAAGGGAGATGTTTTCTCTTTGACTTCTAGGCCCCCACTTCTAATCCACTACACACCTCTTTCCTCCTGCAGCCAGAAAGAGAACCCCACAATCATGCTAGTAGCACCCTCTGACCCTGCGATGAAAGAGAAGCTCTGAGACCCCTGTGCTGTCCCATCACCTCTTTGCTCAAACTGCCCTTGAAACCCAATGGGGTTTCCTTGGGCAGTTTTGACTCACTCCCAGAAAGGGTGCACTTTTAGGAGCAAGTTCCAAATAGTGCAATTAACCAGCCAGAAGGGGCAGCAGATGTCAGTGTAGGAGCCATTGAAATAACTCTGCACTTACTTAGATGCAGACATAACAAGCTCTATGGTTGGTAAACTTACAGAGGCTCTGCTCTTGCTCATGAACTAGCAGCCCATGACCTGTAAACAGCTGCCATTTGAATGCATCTGAAAGTTACAAGGAACAATGACCTGTGTTACAGGAAGGTTAACATTTGTTAGAGCCCCAATTGATACTGTGCGCATGAAGAGAGGTTTGAATGTGACACAGGGAGTTTGGTAAATCTTGGTTATTTTATTTTTGTAACAGGCTCCTATCCATCTTCAGTAGAGTTTTCAGTCCCCATGGCAACTTATTTACCAAATGTAATAGAAACTAGTCCATTCCTCCCAAGTGGATGTGGTTCTTCTTCTTCTGCACATTGTAGCCCATGGAGGCCAAGGACCTGCAAATGTGTCTTCATTTAATTGATGAAAACAAACCTAGACACTTAGAGGATTGGAAGTGATTTCAGCTGGGGGACATGTTTGCTAGGTTTTTACACACTTGTACAGGAAAGCATTGAGTGTGTTTATTCATTTCAGGGACCCCTATTTAGTGGAGCTCCTGAACATACTGGAAACAAAATTATTTTTAATTGGAAGAACAGGTTTGCAAGGGAGCACTTGGATTTGAACCAAAGACCACTTGATCTGCAGTCAAACACTCTACCACTGAGCTATACCCCCATGCCATTTACAAAGGCAAGTCAGTGATCTTAAGGATTTTGAAGGACTGGCTCCGCCTCAGAGAGCTCCTTTTCTATTCCCAGACCACAGAGGTTTTAAAAATGGGGTTTGATTAAACTTAATATTTACATGTAGACACCACAGCTTGCACACCCACCAACATAGCTTCCCCCAGTGACATAGCTACCACCTCTCGGGGAGATGGATTAACTGCACGGACGGAACAGCTCTCTCCCCTCCACTTAGAGCATCTTCATTATTTATAAATAGGTGGGAAATAACCTCCTGAATGGACAGGAACCAATTTATCAAATATTGCTGTGTCTGCATTCAATATGGGGAACTGGTCAGATTGGGCTAGGTTAGTAGGAGCATTGCAAGCAGATCGAGGGAAGTGATTATTCAGCACTGGTGAGGCCACATCTGGAGCATTGTGTCCAGTTTTCGCGCCCCCCTCCCCAATACAGAAACAAATTGGAGAAAGTCTAAGGGAAGGGCAACAAAAATGATTAGGGGACAGAGGACTTACAAGAAGAGGCTGAGGGCAGGGCCGCCCAGAGGGGTGGCAGGTGGGGCAATTTGCCCCAGGCCCTGCAGGGGCCCCCATGAGAATATAGTATTCTATGGTATTGCAACTTTTTTTTATGGAAGGGGCCCTGAAATTATTTTGCCCCAGGCCCCCTGAATCCGGTGGGCGGCCCTGCCCAGACCATGGTGCTGTCCCCCCACTCCACCCCCTTCACTCATTCTCCTCCCTCTGAGGCCCCACCTGTGCTCTGCCCTCACTCCCATTTGGCCACTTCCCACACCTGCTCTTCCTCTTTGGCTGAGGCCTGCTGGTCCACCTTTCGCTCACTCCTCTCCTCCCCCAAGGCCTGCTCGCGCCTCTCCACCCTCTACCCCAAGGTCTGCCTGCTGCCCACACCTCTCTGCCCCCTCCCCTGAGACTCACCCTGCTCATTGCCCACACCTCTCTGCCCCCTCCCCTGAGACCCCCCTGCCCACACCTCTCTGAGCCCTCCCCTGAGACCCCCCTGCCCACACCTCTCTGCCCCCTCCCCTGAGACTCACCCTACCCACTCCTCTCTGCCCCCTCCCCTGAGACTCACCCTGCCCACTCCTCTCTGCCCCCTCCCCCGAGACTCACCCTGCCCACTCCTCTCTGCCCCCTCCCCCGAGACTCACCCTGCCCACCACCCACACATCTCTGCTCCTCCCCTCAGACCTGCCCTGCCTACTGCTCGTACCTCTCTGCCCCCTCCCCTGAGACCCATCCTGCCTGTCGCTCACACCTCTCTGCCCCCTCCCCTAAGACTAGCCCTGCCCACCACTTGCACCTCTCTGACCCTCCCCTGAGACCTGCCCTGCCCACTGCTTGTACCTCTCTGACCCCTCCCCTGAGGCCGGCCCTGCCCACCACCCACATCTCTTTACCCCTCCCCTGGCCTGACCTGCCCACCGCCCACACCTCTCTGCCCCTCTCCTGAGACCCACCCTGTCCACCTCTTTCTTTGGTCATCTGTTGTTATTCCTTGAAACATCAAGGATGGAATAAAAAGCTGAGTTTACTCCAGGGTGAGGAAAGAAAGGAGCCACCAAGCCCCTGGCAAAGCCCTGGGGATATGGCGGGAAGGGGACTGTCTGAATGATCACGGCAGGAAATGGACAAGCTACAGCAACGTCATTAACCACGAACACACTCTCCTCATGCTCCAGCCAGAAGGGAAAGGAGCAGGGATTCTTGCTGTTCAGCCATGGACACACTTACACAACGGCACAGCAGTGTGTGTGTTGTGGAAGCTGGTCTGAGGAAACAATTGGAATTGATCACTCAGTGAGAACAGAACTAGAGTGCAGTGAGAGCCACATGTCAAGCAAGTAGTTGTGGCTGAGTGGTTAAGGCGATGGGCTAGAAATCCATTGGGGTCTCCCTGTGCAGGTTCAAATCCTGCCAATTATGGAGGAAGCTGTGGTTCTTCAGTTTTGATGGAGCTGAGTCTTGTCTCATTCTTAAGCTATGTCTAGATGAAAGAGTAACATGGCTTTAGTTAAAGTGTTTTAATTGAACAGCTGTTGCATGTCCACCCTATGCCCTGTGTCACCAGAGCACATCCATGCTAGCATCTCTTGGATGGCCACAGAGAGCAGTGCATTGTGGTAGCTATCCCATTGTGCAACTGGCTGCAGGGTGCTTTGGGAAGGGTTTGCAATGCCTCACAGTCTGGTACAGCATCACATGATACAGTTTTCTGCTCCATGGGCATCCTACTAGATTGCCAGCTGCTTTTCAACTGCAATGTGTGTGCTGGGGCAGAGACAGTGTGTGTGGGGAGGAGAGACAGTGTGTGCATTGCAGAAGAGTGAGTATGTCGGCACACTGTCTCTAAGTTCAGACAGCTGCTGGAAGCAACCAGTCCTGAGGCAGGGGACAGCCCCGACATCAGCCCCCCTTCTCTCACTGGCTCAGCTCAGCACAGCACAGCACTCTCTGTCACACACACACACATACACGTACACACTGCTGCCTGCTTAGCTCTGTGTCAGGGGTGCTGGAACAGGGGGGTTAGAGGGCCATGGCCCCACCACTCTTTGCTGGCTGGTAGGACAAATGATGGAGGCGGGGAAGGGTGCAGTCTTGGGGAAGAGGCGTTCTGTGGGTGTGGCCTCGAGGGGAGAGGAGCTGTGAGTGGAGGTCCTTAGGGAAGGAGTGTCATGGGGGTGCCACAGTTCGGATAACAGTGCCCCCCCCCACTGTAAGGAAGCTTCTGCCGCCCCTGCTCTGTGTTCGCAGAGCGGGAGAGAGCAGCATCCACGACAGTGATTTGCTCCCCGGGGTTCTGGCAGGGGGGCTTGGGAGGTGATTTAAAGGGCCCGGGGTCCAACTGCACCAGGGAGCCCTGGGCCCTTTAAATCACCAGCCTGGGGAAGACGGGCCGGGCTGGCACAGCGTACTGGCTCTTGCCAGTACCTCATACTGTAACATACCGGCTTACTTTCACCTCCGGAAGGTCCTCACGTGGATCAATAACTGGTTAAAAGATAGGAAACAAAGGATAGGACTAGATGGTCAGTTTTCAGGATGGAAACAGGTATCTTGTGGTGTCTGTACTGGGACCAGGACTAGTCAACATATTAATAAATGATCTGCTGAACAGTGAGGTGACAAAATTTGCAGATGATCCAAAACTACTGGCTTGCTTCCTAGAACGAACGCTCCTTGAGTGAGGTGATCCACAGGGAGTAGCTCAAACCTCCAAAGTGCCTGGCCACGGGCAGGACATTAGCACAGCAAGGGAGGGGTGTGGCAGTGACATCACAAAAGCCTTTTGCAGGACCTCAGACTATTGGTCAAAGGTGGTGGGGAGGTGATGACCTCACAGAGAGATGCTGACATCAGCCAGGCAGGAGAGGGGTGAGGGGCCAGGGAAACCTCAGAGACCCCTGTGACTTTGCTTCAGCAAGTCTCCTTCTCCAGGTCTCTCTTTGAGGACTGAGAGAGTATTCGGGTTCAGGTACGTGAGCGCCAGGAGGAATCTCTTTCAAATTTTCTCCTTCCCTTTGCCTGATTTTACTAGAAAACAGCCATTCCTGTTTAGAAGGTAAGAGCCTCCTCGAGGTTTGAAACCTGTTCAGTCTGATCAGTCTGGTGACAGCTGAATGCTAGGCATGGAAAACATGAGGTTAAGGAGGCAGAATTTTATTCCACACCTGAGATTTTGTCCCTTAGAATCACTGGGGACATTAGGGTTTGTCCTTTTTGTTTCACTTTTTCCTCCATCCATCCCTTCCTCCTTTCTCTTTGTCTCTTGCTTTTGTCCTTTCACCTGTTCCCCTCCCAACACCAAGAGTAAAGTGTGTGTGTGTGTGTGTGTGTGTGTGTGTGTGTGTGTTGCGGTGGAGTGCTCTGTAGCTCCCACTCTGGGAAGTGCACCCAAAAATGTGCGGCTGAGATAATGCTCAGGCAGTGATCCCCACCGGTGACCTGGGCCATCCTTTGGGCTCTCTGGTGAGAACCCTCAGCCTCCCATCCTGAGTCTCTACCCTGATTGGCTGAGCAGGGGGTTATTGACAAGAAGGAGACTCAGGTCCTTGTTCTTCTCTTTTAAGACCAAGTAAATAAGTCATAACCAGTCATATGTTTGAAGAATTTTGCTGCTTCTCTGCATTAATGGTCTCTGAGCAGTTCCTGATTCTCTCTAACATTGCAGTTCTCCTCAGATACTTGCTGAATAATTACTGTGCACTGTTGTTGGTCTTGAGCTCACGTGAGAGCACTTTACTCAGGTCATTCCATGTATGAAATTCAAGATCTGATGGTTAGTTTCAAAATCAGGGCTCTTGAGTCCTTTTCCCAACTCTGCCACTGACTGGCTGTGAGACCTAAGACAAGTCAATTCTCCTTTCTCAGCCTTAGCTTCTCCCTCTTTCAAGTAGGGATAATAATGATTCGGTCTTACCTACCTCAACACACACACTGTCTCTCCCCGCACACAAACAGTCTCTGCAGTTGAAAGGCAGCTGGCAATCTAGTAGGATGCCCGTGGAACAATGGGGTAGAGAAACCTGCATCACTGAAAGTACAGCCATGAAGACAAGACACACCAGCCTTTCCTAGCTGGGAAAAATCAAACCTCCACAGAAAGACCCCTAGGGTGTCATACCCCAGCTCCCTAAGCCCTCAGCCACAACCACTTAACACAGGGGCCTTTCTACACTCTGGTTCTGTTCTCACTGAAGGGTCATTTCCAATTGTTTGCTCAGACCAGCTTCCCCAGCACACTCACTGTTGTGCAGCTCTGTACATGTGGCCATGGCTGAACAGCAAGAATTCCTGCCCATTTCCCTACTGGCTGGATTATGGTTAGAGTGTGTTTGTGGTTAACGATGTCACTGTAGATTGTTCTTTTCCTGCCTTGGGAATTCAGACAGTCCCTTTCCCAACATATCTCCAGCACATCAGTCCCTGTCTGGGTCTCTTGCACAGTGGAAAACATCCCTTGTTTGGTGCTGCCAAGGGGAACGTGCAGAGCTGAGACGCCCCTCAGCTTGGATCAAAGGGGGATGTTGGATGGAATTTATCACACAACGCTCCCTGCTCCCCAGAGCCCCATGGGGAGAATCTAGAGAAGGAGGACTCATTTCTCCCCTGCACTCCCAGAAGAGCTGCTAGGACTCCTTCCTGCCAGCTACTCACCCCTGGATTCCTAATCAGCTCCTGGGATCTTTCTGCTCCAAAGGCTCCAGAGGCCTGGGGTGGGGAAGGTGTCACTGCACAGTCTGAAACACAAGGGAGGTTTCTGGAATTGAAGGAAGAAGCAGAAAATGGAGAGGAAAGAAACAGAGAGAAAACGCCTCATCTCTCTCCCCTCCCCGTCCCAGCAAGAAATGTTATCAACGATCAGCTTTAGGGGAAATGGTGTCCTGGGCAAAACTTGTACTTTAGCACTTCCCCATCGGCCCTGGACGATCCCCCTCCCCCTTTCCCCCCAGCTCCTGCACTCCCAACACTTGCACCTCCTTCACCCCTATCTCCTGCCCCCTCCTGTGCCCTAACCCCTACACTGTGTCCCCTTTGCCCTTAAGTCCCACACTCCCCTCCTGTGCTACCAGGCACTGCCCCTCTCCTGCCCCCCTTCACCCCTAACCCCTGCACCCCCTCCTGCACCCACGTGGGGACAGTGACCTGTGTGCATGGAGCAGCTCGCGTTGCTGCCCGCTCCTCCCTGGAAGGCTGCTCCTCCAGGCACCCCTAGGACCTGCGGGGGTGGGGTGCGGGGGCAAGAAGCAACATCATCCGAGCTCCCTGCATCCAGGTCGCTTTCCTCAGCCAGGCTGCATAAGGGGAGGGCAGAGAGCAGCAGCTTCTGATGCTCCCCTCACAGCACAGCCCCGGTGGGGAAAGTGACCAGGATGCATGGAGCACATAGTGTTGCTCCTCTCTCCCCCCAACCCCCTATGGGGCCATGGAGGAGCACTGGGGCAGGGGAGAGCAGTGAGCACCTTTGCACTGGCACACAGTGCCCTTTGACCCCCTGGAGCCATGGGCGGCGGCTGGGGGACCCCACCCCTAAGGCCAGCCAGGCTCCCCGGCACAAATAGCAGAGAACACAGAGAGACTGGGCACACACTGAGCAGCGGTAGCCTGGGCAGCACATAATGGAGACTCGGGGGGGCTCAGCCTCCCCAAACCTTGTGTCACCAAGGGGCAGTGGAGCCCATGACTAGGGGCCCTGGAGAAATTAGGTCCCCCTGGAAAAGTCTCCCCCATGTCAGCCCCAGGGCTGGAGGAGCTCTCACTCCGTGCTACGGCCCGGGGGCTGCAGCAGGGGCACAGAGCTTCTCTGGTCTTGGGGCCACAGTGGGGCAGGGGTAAAGGAGTGACAGGGTGGGGCTAGTGGGGGAAGTGGTGGAACAAAGGTGACATAGTGGATGGGGCCGTGGGTGGAAGGTGTGGCAGGGGGCAGAGCCACAGACAGAAGTGAGGGGGCCTATTTCCAGTGCTGGGGCCCCTGCACTTGTTCTCCCTTTCCCTGGGCTTTGGCATCACTAGCCCCTGCTTAACGTGTAGGGTTCTGTGGTCCCCAAAATGTGGGGCATGACTCCTAGGGGAACAAAGAGGAAGATTCATAGGGGCACCTCAGGGGCTGAGCCAGCCCCCATGGAGGGAGCACCAGTCAACCTGACTCTGTCCCAGCTCTTTTCCAACCCCACCCTCAGCCTGGGCTCCTGACTGCCAGCTCGGCCTTGACCCCCTTACCCCTGTCTGCACCCCACTCTTCAGCAAGCAACACCCCACTCCCAGCCCCAGTTTTCAACTGTGGCTCCGAGGGCCCACAGCCATGGATAAGAGGGCACAGTGTGAAATGTTTGGGGACCACTGGTTTAGGTGACGTTCTGAATCACTTCTATGCAGTCCAATAAAAGCTATTCCTCACCCATCAGGACCGACTAAGTATGTTCTGCTGCCCTTCACTCATGCAGGAAGGATAATAACATTTCATACCACTCAGTGCTAAAGTGATTTGTAACCCGCCACCAGCTAAAACTGGTCATTTTGTGGAAGCGGCCTCATGATGCTACATACCTAGGCAGAGTAGGTGTGTCTATGCAAACATGGTCTGTTCCTGAAGCCTTTCCCACAGCTGGTCACTAGGTGTGAGAGGGGAGCTCATTCAACCCTGCTTCCACTTAGTATTTAAAAATACCTTAGTGTCCCTATCTCTGCTGGCCTTAGATTTCTCATCCTGTCCATTTTCTAACATCTCAGATGAGGTGGCCGAGTGGTTAAGGTGATGGGCTGCTAATCCATTGTGCTTTGCACGCATGGGTTCGAATCCCATCGTCATTGGATGCATTTAGTCTTCACTCCTCCTTTCAAGACAACCATCTCCCCTTTGGTACAATGGCAGATCAAACAATGTTGTGTCCTGCTGTACAAAAGCCTGCTCAGAAACCTCCTTGCTTTAAATAAAATGTCTAAATCTCAGATTTCTAAAAAAAAATTTCTCTAGTCCTGTATGTCTTAGTTTCTATCTCAAAAGGTAACAGTCTCAAAATCTCCCCCAAACACCCTGAGACCTCCCCAAATTATTAAAATACCCCAGTTCTCAGCAAGGCCATGACAGTGACCCACAGCTAGAGTGTCTAGGCTAAGCTGCTCTGAAGGAGGCAACTCAAACATTTTCTCCCTGCTTCCCTTGGCAAGGTCTGACTGGGAAAACAAAATTCCCCAAACTGAAAATTTTCAGCTGAAAAACCAGTACTAGCTATTTGGGGACTTTGGTTTGAATGTATTATTATTATTATCTTCTGATTTATGAATCAGTTTTGTCATACAGGTGTTCTTCCAGCTGTTGATTTGTGGGGGAGAGATGCCAAGTCATGATGTCTCTTCCCCTCTTTCATAGTTTCTTCCAACTTTCTAGAAAGCTCTTTTGCTATGATGTGAGTCAAGCAGTGTCCATTGTTGCTGTGTTATCTCGGTGAAGTCTGCATTGTTCACGGTTCCTGGGATAGTCCTTGGGACTGTAGCCACCTTTAATGGGCCAGCAGTGAGTCTGGCTTCTCCATTTTTGCACCTGAAAGGCTGGTGGGGGGCATTTCCCAACCTCATAACATATTTCTGTAATGAACACAGAGCAAACTTCATAACTTCCCAAACCAATGTGAGCACACAGAATGCAAGAAGACATTAAGGTTCAACAGATGAACAGTTCAAGATTTTTAAAATGATACCTCATCAGGCAGACTTTGTTCAAATGTATCATCACTATATGAGAGTGGTGAATATGGGGCTTGCAGGGTGCTGCTTTAAGC